>NC_081350.1:9522716-9610015 GCF_029784015.1 Lycium ferocissimum
CACACAAGTGTTGGACCAATTAAAATTGTCCACAATTTGTGTGGGCCACTCCCACATCACACCGCCACAACAAGGAGAAAGGATGATTCTCAAGTTTCATTTATTCCATTTTTGGTCCCAAATTTTCCTAATTGTCCCATGCCAACAAATTCATGCACAACTTATGACTCAAAATAAAATCGAAGGTCCAAAGTCTCGACTTTGTATCCCGAAATGGTTTCGTCCTTAACTTATCATAATTAATCCGGATTGTTCCAATGTACAAAAATGCGGGATATAACAGAAAGTTCCAATACAATGATAGTTGGAATAGAAAGAAAGTGAGTAGATGGAAGGTAAGGACATCAAAATGTTGGACAAAGTGAACAGTAAGAAACACGAGTGAGTAAAGCCTCCAAGGGAGACGACGGCAAAGCACGGACTATTTGGGTAAACATTCGAAGGCGTAGGCGAGTGAAAGGGATGGAGCGTGGTAGTATGGAACAAAAGAGAATGTGTGGGGTTGGAGAATAGACTTCGACAAGTGGGACGAAAATATAGTGACCACGACGAGGAATGAGAAGGAGGAGAAAGAATGATTAGGCCGTGCAACGATGTTAAGAGATTTCTACCTCTCGAAAGATAAGTGCCGAAGGCGATGGATATCTCAAAACTATTGATGTATTAGGACCTCCTTAGAAGAGGGGAAGAACATATTGGACTTGAAAGGAATTATGGCGCTCTCATGCTCTAGAAGGGGAAATTTATTAGCTCGGAGCCAGAGTTCGAAACATATCGGCATATTAGGAAGGTATCGGAAAAGGAGCGTGAACGAATTGACAATTGTAATAAAAGAACAACGGTTGGTAGTTTGGAAATTTTTGGAAAGAATGAAAAGACGTTACTCCTATGGATGGAAATAAAGAGTTCACCAAATACTAGAAAACCTCCTATAATAGGAAGTGAGGAAAATCGAAGGAGTGAATAAAGGAAGGGAAAGGAGTACGACAAGGTAGGCTACAAGCGAATGTTAGTACGGAGGATATGTGGAGTAGAATGAACCGGAGAAGGAAAGACCGTGACTAAGATGGAATATACTATACAAGTCGTACAAAGAGTAGTTATGTTACCTATGAATATTTATATGCTAGGATAAGACCAAGCGGGAACTTAATGAGAAAAGTTTATTCGGTAATAACAATACGATTATAATATTATCGGGTGCATTAAGGAAAGATGTAAGTAAAGGGTTAAACTAAATTACCGAGATGAAGTTAGTAATCGATAGGAAAACAGACATGGCTATGGGTGAACCAAAGACCTATCCCGATACCGGTTGCAAGATAAGAGGAGCGAAGACAAAGTAAAATATAAGGATTAGTGGAAGCCACGCTAAGGTATTTCTTGGGCTAATTTGAGCACTTTCGCATATTCTTGTAAAGATTGCAACATAGTGTGGACAGAAAGTTGAGAGCAAGATCCGAGCAAAGGGACAATAGAGAGTTTGAATTAAAGATAAAGAAATGACACGAGATAACGTGCCTAGAATGTTATAAGTTGAGTAAAGGGGATTATAAGATGATTTAAGCAAGATGATCGAACTAGTCAAGTTACTAAAAGAGGGTGAATTTATATGTCAAATTCTTTCGGAATCATACCAACATGATAGTTAAAGCGTGGAGCCGGCTATGTAGTTATCGAGATGAGGACTTCATCAGCTACTTGATAACTAACTCCAAAGATAGAGACTAAGAGCAAAAGGTAGAGTGACAACTAAGGTCTTTTAAAGGAGTCGAGAAGAATATACATGGTCAAGATTCCGAATATGGACTTCATGACAAACTTACCTCGCACTCGCGGAAGTATGACTCTTCTAGTATTCTCTCGTGATGTCCGGTAGCAGAAGAGCTAGCGTACGAGGAAAACCCTATAGCTACGGATCGTCGGGCGAGAAGTTGCGTACTAAAAATGTGACTTAGTTAAGGTATTGTGGCGGAACAATAACGGAGGAGATGACTTAGGGAAGCCGAAGAGAGATGAAGAATAAGTATCCCTACTTATTTCCTATGCCTACGGGTAATCTAAATTCCTAGAGTGGTTATGTTGATTGATAAATAAACCGTACGTGGTAGCTATAAAAGGAACTCCCCGAAGTGCCTATAAGACCAGTAAGATTAGTTTAACATTCGAGGACGAATGTTTCTAAGGGGGAAGGATGTTACACCTTGGAAAATTTTGCGTTATTAAGACCGGGAACGGCTTAGTATGAGCTCGGGAGAGCGCAGTTACACAAGGATTATGGATGAAGATTATGTTATCCGAGCATAAGAACATATATATGACATTTGGAGGCTTGTATGGAGTAAATCGGTTAACATGATCACTCGATGATAGCCCTCGAAACCATGAGTTAAGGTGGGCCCACATGTCGGGATTTTTGTAAAGGATATATTATAAGTGATACAAGTAGTACATGGAAATTTTAGCAAGTCCTAAGAAGGACCCATAAGCCAAATATGGACATAAGCCCTCCAAAAGGGCGATTTAAGGAAACGTTTTCGGATGAGTTGACTTGGAGGGGCAAAAATGGCATTATAAGTTTGAAATTTGGAAAAACACCAAGAATAAAAGTTGTAGATAATTGAAAGATATTTCTAACCATAGGTTGTGGGCCCTCACACGATGTCATAATCAAGAGTTATGGCCATTTTAAGAGCAAGACGCCAAGCTGCCAAATGGTTCAGCGGGCTCCACATGAATAAGTCGGTGGAACCGACCTAAGGGGGCTATAAATACCCCATCAGCCCGTTGTTTTCAGAATATTAACATTCCAAAGAGTCCTAGAAGCCTCTCAAAACATCTCCCAAATATTATAGTCCGATAAATCAAGAATTTAACAAGATTACGCCAAACTAGTCCGTGAAAGGTAATTGTTCTTGCTTCTACTTAAGTTTGGCGTTGGAGAAAGTTGATGTGGCTGAGTTTCTTCAAGTATAAGGTATGTTATTTATCCCATCTCTTATGTTGAGTTTATTTGAAGGTCTAGCAAGCCTTAAAAATGAAACTAGTTAAGGAGAAAGGTCATAGAGTGTTGTATTGTTGTTGTTGTGTTTATTGGGTCGTTTTGAACGTGTTGTGGCCATGTGGATGGACTGATTTATGCATACAAAAATGGTATCTAACATTTTTGGCGTGTTGATGAGATTATACTCCTTGATTGGGATGGAAGAAAGTGCATATTGTTGTTGTATGTTGAAAAACGTCGTGTGGAATGTTTATGGAATATGTTGGTATGAATAATAGTGTCGTTGATGTTGGTATTATTGTTGTTGTTGATTGGTTGCTGAATTGTAATTTTGGGCTAGGCATATAAACGGGGAGATCTTGCCGATTTTCGACGTAATATAGAGTAGTTTGATTTGAAATTTGGAACAAGTGTACGATAAAGAGTCTAACGTTAGTATGAATCCTTTTAAGTGTAGGCTTACGAGCTTGACGAATAAGTTTAGCTAATAAGAGGGGAACAGGTATGTAAAGCTTACCCTTTCTTTCTTTTGGCATGTCTTAGATGTAAGTAAGGTATGATACGAGCCTTGGGGTAACTCTATTCCTAAGATCCGAGCATGTCTACGATTCTTATTCACTTCTTGATATTCGCACTCTCAATATAGTCGAGCTACGGTCCTTGTGTCTTTTGTATGATTGAATAGTAAATGTTGCATAAAGAGTTTTTGTTCCTAAAGGATTCTATGTCGAATAAGGTCCCTAATTTTCACAGACGGGCTCGGATCGCTTCGATACGTTCGTAAAAGATTCTATATCGACTAATGCCCGTAAATTTCATGGGCGGGCTCGGATTGGGTCGACACATGTCTATGTTCTCTAAGACTCTCTTTAACGTGGTACTAATGGCATTTAGAAAGGATTTAACATGACTATCGTTTGATACTCGAGCGTTGATTCGTCTACTTATCTATCGAGTCTTAAAAGATGATTTATGTGCATATGGTTTCTCACTACTCTACTCGTGCGAGCTGTTATTACTTCTTTCACTGAGTCCCGGGCCAGGACACGTATTCGTGCACAACTCCACTGCATTATTCACCGAGTCCCTCACTAGAGGGCCGAGACACGTTATATATATATATATATATGATGATATGATGATATGATGATACGGGGATGGCGGCCAGGATGGCATATGATGATTCCTTTCACCGAGTCCCTCACTAGAGGGCCGGGATACGTCATGCATCTGCATTCATCGAGTCCCTCACTAGAGGGCCGGGACACATTATATGTACATGTATATGATGATTTTATTTACCGAGTCCCTCACTAGAGGGCCGGGACACGTTATATATATGCATATGTACAAGATGATTATCTAATTATGTTTCTAAGTTCCAAAATGAATTTGACATGATATTGACATGCATGATTTATGTTTCAAAGGCAAGCCTTATGATTTTCTATACTCCTTATTTCAATATGATCCTTTCTGTATTTCATGCTTTACATGCTCGGTACATATTCGTACGACCCCCTTTCTTCGGGAGGTCGCGTTTCATGCCACGCGGTGTATACGGATGAGTAGAGGATATTAGTAGAAGATGTTCCAGCTGGATTGGCAAGCTCCATTTCCTTTCGGGGTGCTGCCGAGTCAGAGTATCTATGTTATGGTATCTTGATTTCCGTTAGAGACTTTGCAGACAGAGTCACGTATGTATCATGTCAGTCTTGTAAGCGGCTCTGTAAGCCGATGTATCATTATGCATTACATTATAAATTTCATATGATTACAGATTTTACTTGATTTGAGAAGGACAGAAAGCATTTTTTTTTTTTTTGAAAAGCTAACATTATGCATTCATTCCATGATTTAAGAGTCCAGTAAGGTTATGAGTATCACGAGGATTAGCGGGTTCGCTCGGACCTAAGTAAGGGTCGGGTGCCCATCATGCCCTATCAAAAGTTAGGGTGTGAAAATTTATTCCTCCTTATAGAATGGCACCCGTGGAGTTGAAAGAATTGAAGGAGTAATTGCAGGATTTACTCGAGAGGGGCTTTATTAGGCCCAGTACATCGCTGTGGGGAGCGTCGGTATTATTTGTAAGAAAGAAGGATGACTCTTTACGAATGTGTATTGATTATCGGCAATTGAATTAAGTGACTGTAAAGAATAAGTATCAACTTTCGAGGATTGATGATTTATTTGATCAGCTGCAGGGTGCTAAATATTTCTCGAAGATAGACTTGAGATCAAGGTACCATCAGGTTAGGGTGAAAGAGGAAGACATTAAGAAGACGACATACCGGACTAGATATGGGCGCTATAAGTTCCGTGTTTTGTCATTCAGGTTAACTAATACTCCATCCGTATTCATGGACTTGATGAATCGTGTATTCAGACCCTTCCTAGATTTGTTCGTGATTGTGTTTATAGATGATATTCTGGTTTATTCTTCGTCAGAGGCTGACCATGCAGATCATCTACGTGCAGTGCTTAGAGTTCTTCGAGATAGAGAATTATATGCGAAGTTTTTCAAGTGTGAATTCTGGTTGAACTCTGTCGCTTTTCTTGGTCACATTATTTCAGATGAAGGCATTAGAGTGGATACTCAAAAGATTGAAGTTGTGAAGAATTGTCCAAGGCCCATGACACCAACGGAGACACGTAGTTTCATAGGTCTAGTAGGATATTATAGAAGGTTCGTAGAAGGATTTTCTTCTCTTTCAGCCCCATTGACTAAGCTGACTCAGAAATCAGCTATGTTCCAGTGGATAGATGCAAGTGGGCGGAGTTTTCAGATATTGAAGGTCAAGTTGACCTCAACACCTGTTTTAACTCTTCCAGAAGGAACATATGTTTATGTTATATATCATGATGCCTCAGGTATTGGTTTGGGTTGTGTATTAATGCAGCATGGTAAGGTTGTTGCTTATGCCCCCAGACAGCTGAAGACGCACGAGAAGAATTATCCAACTCATGATCTTGAGTTAGCAGCGGTGATCCATGCCTTGAAAATATGGAGGCACTACCTATACGGTGTTCATGTTGATATTTATACTGATCACAAGAGCCTCCAGTATATCTTTAAGCGAGTAAGGACTTGAATTTACGTCGGGCGATGGCTAGAGTTCTTTGAAAGATTACGATGTTGATATTATGTACCATCCTGAAAAGGTTAATGTAGTAGCTGATGCCCTTAGTCGTAAATCCATGGGTAGCCTGTCATATGTGCAGCCAGAGAAAATAGAAATAGTTCGCAAAGTTCGTCGATTCGCTAGGCTTAGAGTCCGGCTGTTAGATTCGAGTGATGCAGGAGTTACGGTTCAAGACCCAGCGGTGTCATCTTTGGCAAAGAGAGATAAAGGAACGCCAGTACGAAGATCCTGTTTTAGTTCATTATAGGGATACAGATCCTCAGAAAGAAAAGACACCTTTCTTGATCATAGGAGATGAAGTACTCAGGTATCGAGGTAGATTGTGCATTCTTAATGTTGCAGGACTTCATCAGTAGGTTATAGGAGAAGCACATTATTCTCGCTATTCTATTCATCTGGGCACAACAAAGATGTATCATGATCTCAAGGAAGTTTATTGGTGGGATGGCATGAAAAGAGATATAGCAAACTTTGTCACTCAGTGTCCGAATTATCAGCAACTCAAGATAGAGTACCAGAAGCCCGGAGGTTTATTACAGGCTATGGAGATTCCGACATGGAAATAAGAGGTAATCAATATGGATTTCATTACAGGTTTTCCCCGTACTCAGCAGAAGTATGATTCAATATGGGTCATAGTTGATAGGCTTACGAAGTCGTACTACTTTTGCGCTGTCAGAACCACTTATTCAGCTGAAAATTATGCGAAGCTCTATCTTAGAGAGATTGTACGACTTCATGGTGTTCTTACAACCATTATTTCAGATAGAGGGGTACAGTTCACGGCTAACTTTTGGCAATCTTTTCAGAGTGGATTGGGGACTCAGGTGAGTCTTAGTATTTCATCCGCGGAGACGGATGGACGGGCGGAGCGTACTAGACGGACACTTGAGGACATGCGAGAGCTTGTGTAATTGACTTTCGAGGTAGCTGGGATGATCATTTACCTCTTATCGAGTTTGCATATAATAACAGTTATCACTCCAGTATTCAGATGGCTCCTTATGAGGCTTTGTATGGGCAGAGATGTAGATCACCTATAGGATAGTTTGATGTGGGAGAAAATCAGTTAGTAGGCCCAGACTTGATACAGCAAGCGGTTGACAAAGTGAAAGTAATTCAAGAAAGGCTACTAGCGGCGCAGAATCGACAGAAATCCTATGCAGATAACCGGCGGCGCAAGTTAGAGTTTGAGGTAGGCGATTGGGTTTTCCTGAAAATTTTGCCTATGAAGGGAGTTATGAGATTTGGCAAGAAGGGTAAGTTGAGCCCTCGATAAATTGGGCCATATAGAATCATTCGTGCAGTGGGTAAGGTAGCATATGAGTTAGAACCCACCTTCGAGTTGGAATACAGTATCCGGTATTTTATGTGTCCATGATCCGTAAGTGCATAGGAGATCCTTCAAGGGTTGTACCGGTAGATGATATCCAGGTGACTGAGCAGTTATCATATGAGGAAACCCCAGTGGCTATACTAGATAGGCAGGTTCGTCCATTGCGAACTAAGGATGTAGCTTCCGTTAAAGTTCTTTGGAGAAATAATAATGTTGAAGAAATGACTTAGGAAGCTGAAGAGGAAATGAAGGCTAAATACCTGTATTTATTTCTTTCATCTCAGGAGGCTCAGTCTTAGGCATAATCACCCCCAGGTATTGATTTTATTTGCAGTTATTGTGACTGGTCGTGTGAGGCCATGGTGTTGTATATTTTAGTATGTGGTCCTGTGTGGCATTATTTTGGGTTGCTGTGTACATGTTGGATTGGCATATTTACAGGGGAGACTCTGCCGAAATTTTTATAGCCCATGACTTGTATGAACATTCGAGGACAAATGTTTCTAATGGGGGGAGAATGTTACACCTCTCGTTTTCGTCGCAAGAAAGTCCTTGGCTTATGAGTGGTTTATACCCTTAGCATGGAGATCCGTACCCGAGTCTTTGAGATATTAAGTGCTTTACCTCGCATGTACCAAAATATAAGTATGCATTCTTTGCAATACGATATGATTAGAAGTGAAACGAATCGAATCGATGGGAACTAGGGCGACTCAGGGATTTAGGCCTCAGTGCATATTGACGGTGCAAAGGGACGACCCGTCAACATGTTGACGCCGGCGTCCTTCACACCGTCAACTAGCAGCAGCCCCTGAATCTCAGGTGGTAAATGGACGGTGGCCGTCGACCCAGAACCACAGGGGCTGTTTTGTCCCACATATATATATATATATATATATATATGGAGCCCCACGTTTTATTTCATTATTTTCTGCTCCCAAATCAGAGAAAGCCCTAGAATATTTCCTTTCTATAATTTCCATCACATTAGTAGAGATTTGGTAAGATCCGAGCCCCGTAAACCCGAGCTTGTGAAGGGAAAGTTATTCCTAGGGTTTTATTGAAGTTGTTAAGCTTTGGAATTGGAGTTGAACTTTGCTTCTTGGTATTCTAGTCCCCTTAAGGTATGTATATGATTTCTACCCTTGTGTTTAAGTTAATTATCAAGAGTCTTAGTAATTTTAGGTGAAAGAAATATAGTTAAGGAAGTGGGAAGTTGAATAAGCGTAAAGTTAGGGTTAAGGGTTATTTTGAGGGATGATTTGGAGTAGAATTGATTATATTTTGATATGTAAGGATTGATATTTTCATTGTTGATGTTGTTGTTGATGTTTGGGTTAAATTGAAATTAAGGGATTGTTAAGTTACAAAGGAGATGTTGTCCGACATTCGTTAAGTTTCGTTCGTAGTAGAATTGGATAGTAAGTGATGCAAATGGTCTAATTGTGGCATATGTTATCTTGATTGTGGACTTATGAGTTCGAGGAGTAGACGTTGGATTGTTAGTTACGCTTCAAGGTATGTTAAGGTTGTCCCTTCTACTCTTTTGGCATGATCCTTATCTTATGAGCGAACAGAGTAAGCAAGGGAGTTCCAAAGACTCTACTCCTAGATGGTATAGGATTTAGCGTATCCTTGACCTCTTATGTTTTATATCTATGGCTTCCAGAGATCTTATGTTGCTCAGAGTAGTTCAGAGCATCCTTTTTCGAGTCTTTCATACATATATATATAGCTATTTTCTCACACCGCGCCTACATGGCCGGGCAGTATAACACCGCGCCTATATGGCCGAGCAGACACCCCACTGCAGTGGGTTGCTTATGATACCGTCCCGAACGCGGAATGATGATGATAACACCGTGCCTACATGGCCGGGCAGTATACTATTCACACCGTACCTATATGGTCGGGCAGTTTACTATATGTATGGATGTATATGATTTTTTTTAAAGAGAGCATGCATATTTCACACCGCAGAGGTATCTTCAGTTATATAGATGCATTCAGACAGTCAGTTGGCTTATGAGTTTTAGATTCCTTTTATAATTCTTATGTATATGTTACTCTCATGCCTTACATACTCAGTACATTGTCCGTACTGACTCCCCTATTTCTTGGGGGGCTTCGTTCATGCCCGTAGATTCAGGGAGATAGACAGGCAGTCCAGCTCAGTAGGACTCCCATCCAGCAGTGGTTAGTGCGCTCCTCTTGATCCGGAGCTTCAGTCTATTTTGGTATCCCATTCTTTTAGAGATATGTATATATGCATATTGGTACGATGGGGCCCTGTCCCGTCCTTTCTACAGCTTTATATTCCAGTAGAGGTCTATAGACAGTTGTATGTAGATAACATGTGATGTAGCCTTGTCGGCTCCTATTCTTTTGTGTACAGTTAATGTGGCAACCTAGTCGGCTTGCATTGTTAACTTCAGTATATATATACGTATGCACAGTTCTTGATATTATCCTTTCATAAGTCAGTTTAGTCCAGATTGAGTTGCTTGTGGGCCCTTACTATGCAGTGTTATCCAGATATGAGTATAGGAGTGTTTGGTCAGTAGAGATCGAGCACTCGTCGTGGCTCATCGGTTTGGGTCGTGACATCGGAGTCGAAATGCTTTTGGGGAGTTTTGGGAGTTGTTGTTTGGGTTTGATTATTTTGGCTAGGTTCATCTTGGATGTTGTTTTCGGTGTGTTTGGTTGCCGGTGAGTTTTTTTATGCTGTCGCTTTTGGGATTATTGTGGAGAGTGTGTGCTGTCGAGTTCTGATTGGTTCGGTCAGGTAGGAGTATGGGCGGTGATTCTTCGGGCAGAGGCCAGCACAAGTCAATTGTTAGGATAGTTTAGAGAGAACCTTTTGTCTTGACTTAGACCCTTGCAAAAAATAATATACTAGACCTCCAATTAGTATACAAACAAGCACCAATCCTCTTAGGATGACCTCAAGGGAATCTAAGTTCTCAAGCAACCAATCCTCTCAACAATTCACACAATCAATGTCTTCAACAAGCCCTCAAACACTCAAACTCTCAATAGAGTATCAAACTATCATTCATCAAAATAGTCTAAATCTAGGAAAATGTTTAAGTCTACTACTTATTCTAGGAAAATAAGGAAAACAAGTTAGTTATTACAATTCTACCCTTAATTAAGTAAGGGCCTTGTTTGGTTGGTCTTCCTTGGAAATGAAACTCGAAAAAAGGCTTGCATTTAAATTATAGCCTCTTTTGCACTAATAGCCTCCTCAACCAAGCTATCTTCTATATTCTGAATGTGATGGTCTTGAAGACTTTCATCCAAGCTATCTCCCGTATCTTGAAGGCTGTCCTATGTTGACCTCCCATGATCTTTAAAGACTCCATCTTCATGATCTTTGACGCTGCTTTGTGTGCAAGTTCTTGATGGAGTTTGACTTGTATTATTTTCCCTTTCTTGAAAAGGATTCGTCCTCGAATCTAAACCTTGAAAGACCATAAGAAGGAAGAGAAATAACAACAAGGTCCTCAAAGCATATGAGGGTTAGTGCAAGAGTTGACAAATCTAACATCATGCCAAGGATGCACAAACTTGTGATATAGCCAAGTATCAACTATCTTCATGAAGAACAAGCTCTCATATAGAGCACTAAAATCATGGCTATCTCAAAGATCAAGAAATGAGGATATCATAAAGGCACCATCGGTTTCTAAATACCAAGTAGACAATGTCACATTGGTACTAGTAGACATGAAGCACAAATGATCCTCTATTTCCAAACTAGGCCAATCACACAAGTTTAAGACATCGCCGGGGTCAAAAAGGAAGGATATCCACATATCATGATCAAGGTAACACTTATATACCCCAATAGGACCCCGCTCAACATAAAATGCACCCCTAACACAAGCACGAGTGTCATCATATGTAACTAGGTAGTTAAGAAAGGTGTCACGCAAAACAACTTCATCTATGGTGTCCTCAAATGTAGCTTCACTATTAAGTTGAAGAACAAGATCAAGCATGCTACTAAGATTCGGAACACACAAGGAAGAATTAGCAATTTGCAAACAAGTATCACCTTCTTTTTCCAAATACTCCTTCCCCACAAATGTAATAGCATCCCCCGAGGGAGGTTCTCTATCATAGGGAAGAGTGTCATCACTCCATAGTGGATTTTCAAATGCATTGTAGTCCCCAAAACTGGCTACACTTTCAACATTACAGTACATTCCACTAGACACTTCACTTTCAATAGTCATGCTAGCATCAAATAAGACATTATCTTTAAAGAGAGAGTAATTCATGAACAATAAGGAGTCAAAACATGCAATTTCATTCTCATAAAGACAAATGCCATCTTTTAAAGTACTTCCATTCACATGACTATGCACATGACACATGTCACCATTACAATCTTGAGTCATGACACTAAAGCAAGATTAAGAGACTCATTTTGACATGAAACAAACAAAGGTGAGGTGTTACATTCTTTCAAATGACAAACTACATCAACATCATCACTAACTAGAAGCTCATTAAGCACAGCACAAGATTCCTCAATTAGTGAATTAACATTACAAGCAAGTTGATCAACACAAATATCAACACTAGTTGATAGCATGTCAAGCTCACAAGATTTATTAGCAAGATCAAGAGACTCATTTTGACATGAAACAAACAAAGGTGAGGTGTCACATTCTTTCAAATGACCAACTACATCAACATCATCACTAACTAGAAGCTCATTAAGCACATCACAAGATTCCTCAATTAGTGAATTAACATTACAAGCAAGTTGATCAACACAAATATCAACACTAGTTGGTAGCATGTCAAGCTCATAAGATTTATTAACATGATTACCACATGACAATGTATTACCATTCACAAGTGTGAACACTAGGTGGACACAAATCGATTTTGCAAGAAGAATCAATTTGGTTATAAAAAGGATTAAGTAGTGTATGAGCACTCTTATCAATTGACAATGCACTATCATTCAAATCAAAAGTGTCAACACTAGGTGGACACAAATCGATCTTGCAAGAAGGATCAATCTGGTCATCAAAAGGATCAACTAGTGTATGAGCACTCTCAACAATGACATTATCAACACATGGTAAAGAATCATTAAGCTCAATGAAAGGTAAACTACCACTCATACTCAAATCAACATCAAGATCACTCAAAGAAGTAGGAGTATTAGGATAAGCTATTTTACCTTGATATTCATTTAAAGTATCTTCTTTACCTTGAGCTACCAATGGTAAGCTCTCTTGACCAATTGAAGAGATGGTCTTGGCCTCCATTCTTTCTTTCCAGCATGAGAGTTCCTCAAAAGAGGTAACCTTCAATGATTCATTTCCTACCTACAAAAGAGTCTTCACCATAAGATGAAGAAATAGAAAGGTTAGATTGAATTTGTGGAAACTCTCTCACATCACTCCAAACATCCTCTCCTTTTTCCACTCTTGAGTTGCCACCTTGCACTCCCTTAATCCTCTCTATCTTTTGTCTCTCAAGGAGTACGATAATCTCCCCTTCTTGTGGCATCTCACAAGAGGCATTTTGCTCCCTTTTTTTTGGCTTCTTCTTTTGGGAAATGGTTTGGGTCCTATACCCTTTTTCATGTGGTCCGGGATAATGGCACCTCATGTCCTCCTTCAATGCATCCCAAGTAGTACTTGGGCTTCCCCTCTTGTACTCCCAATAGTTTTCAAGCTTCTTTTCAAAAGTTCTAATAGCCAATTTCATCTTCTTTCCTTATGAATAGTTGTAACTAGCAAAGCTTTCATCCATCATAAATTCTCACTTCTCATATTCTTCTCCACTGGCTTTCATAGTCAAGGTAGGCCATTTCACATTGGATTTTTGTACTTCTACACTTGGATTCTTTCTAGGAAGTATGTATGGGAAGAGAAATTTTGTCCCTTTTCTAGGAAGTACGTATGGGAAGAGAAATTTTGTCCCTTTTCGTCCACTACATACTTAGGCCAATCTTGCTCATATGGGATCCCATGCCTTTGGAACCAAGGGTCTCCCAAACATATGTGACAAGTTTCCATGGAAAGTACGTCACACCAAACCTCCTCTTGGTACTCACCATGTGAAATGAATACCTTCACTCTCCTATCCACCCAATACCCTCCCTCATCTATAAGGACCCCGTCTCATCACACAAGGTATCCCCAACCATTCAACTGTATGAGGAGTGATGAAGTTTGTGTAGCAATAGTCATCAAGTAAAAGAGAAAACCCCGTATAACCACAAACATTCACCTTGGTTTCAATGATTCACTTCTTTGGATCATTCTTCCCTTGAATTATTGTCTTACCTCCACTTTCACTCCCTAATGATGCTCCCATCCTACCTCTAATATTACTTTCATATCGAGAACACGATGCTTTAACATTAGGATAAGAAGCATAGGACATATTAATTCTAGAAGTAGAAGGTACACATTCCCTCTTCCTCATAGGGGGACTCCGACTTGCTCCAATAGATCCACACATTCCATTTTGCTTAGGAGAGTAAGTATTACAAGAAAATGAACTTGAATATCTACTAGAAGATTTCCCATAGTCAATATTTGCAACTTCACTATCTTTGTAGACATATCCATCACAACTTCTATTTGTATAAGGATCTCTATCATAAGACTCATAAGATATGTGTGAGGAAGAATTATACCTCTAGTCATCTTGTTGCCCATGGAACGCAGGGTGAGAACGCCATAATTGTCATCTTCACCTTACGAATCGTCACAAGGTTCTTCTACCTCACCATCTTCATCATAAGATCCATGAGCATCACATTCACCTCTGGAATTATAGCTCTCATCTCTAAGTTGCTATGATCGTCATTACCCATATAGCCTTCGTAATCTACATCATCACACTCATAATCTCCATTGCTACAAGCATTATCTCACATGTCATCATCATCACATTCATAGTCCCCATTGGGTGACATACTTCCTTATAACTCCTTGAACCTATTAAAAACACTCAACAAAACAAGCAAACACGTTAGGTTAGTGAAAACAACTCACAAGCTCTCAAGTACGCGCATATTTGATTGCCTCACAAATTGCTTCGGCCAATGATTGTGTACTTGTTAACGCCGATTAGTCATAAGGGATTTAGTTCTACTCTTGGCCGGAATGTATTCTTGTTCAATTTAGAAGAACAGACGACTCAATTCAAACTAACAGACTTGAATCAAGAAGTTTCAACGAAGTTAAATGAGAAAACAACGAAAAGAATTGTTACGAAGAGAAATGGGACTCAAGAACTAATTAACAATCAAATAAGAACAATTACTAGTTGTTAATTAGCTTATAGAGTCAAACAAAGTAGATAAGAAGTAGACAAACCTTGGCCAAACGCTTAGAAAAAAAAGTTGGAGAAGTTTTGGACACTTAGAAAAAAATTTAGGGCTGCTTGCAGCGTTTTATTAAAACGCACGTAACTTTTTGTCAACAACTCCGATTGACGAGCAGTTCGTTGCATTGGAAAGTAGACTCGCTGAACTTGAATTTACATAGGTTATGCATCCCATAACTCCTTATACGAAGATATACCCTCCTAAAGTTGGGCAAAAATCTACCAACTCTAAGTGTTGAAAAATTTACTCTCTGAAATTGGTCCTCACGCGCCTGCAGGCACGAGTGGGACTGGTCTGACGCGCTGACGTGGATTTTTTTTTTAAATTCGAAAAAATGTACTAAATTTTCTGTTTTTTTTTTCTCTTGGGCCCACAAACACTTTTCATCTAAAGTCTTGAAGTTTTTGATTAAACACCCTCTTTTGTCCTCTTCAAGATAAATGTATGAAGATGCTCAAGAACATGAAGAACATTAAAAAAATCTAACCACCTTCCATTCATCTCCAAATCACTCCAAAATTTAGATCTAGGGTCTCCTTGATTTAGAGAACAAACCCCAATAACTTTTATCCTTCAAGATGCACCCAATCTTCAAGACCCACCAACTTGTTCTTCAAGTTTTTCAAAGCTTCAAATTCCAAAAATGGTGCATCCTTCAAAACTACTCCAAATACCTTCAAATTTCGGATTCTTACCCTTCTTCACTAATAGAATACAACCCAATAACTTTCAAGCTCATATTTTTACTCCTTCTTCTAAACCCCCCAAATTGTTCTCAAGCTTCAAGGTCCTCTAATGGTGGATGACTCAAATGACTTGAAACTTGGGATTTAGACTAAGAACACTAAGGAACAAGAATCTAGTGTCAAAACAACAAAATAAACACAAAATATTTTTAGGTTTTTTTCTAGGAATTTCGTTTTTTTTTTTTTTTTAATTTTATTTTTCTAGAACCAACGATGAAGAATTGATGGAACAATTCTTCTTCCAAGCTCTGATACTAATTGATGCAATAATGGATAGTGGAAAACAAAGAATTTGACAAGAAAGTAAGGATAAATAGGATGACGCAATGAGAGACACTAATTGGCAACCAAAGTTCTATAATAACTAAAACCTCCAATTAGCATACAAACAAGCACCAATCGTCTTAGGATGGCTTCAAGGGAATCTAAGTTCCGAAGCAACCAATCATCTCAACAATTCACACAATCAATGGCTTCAACAAGCCCTCAAACACTCAAACTCTCAATAGAGTATCAAAATATCATTCACCAAAATAGTCTAAATCTAGGGAAATGTTTAAGTCTACTACTTATTCTAGGAATATAAGGCAAACAAGCTAGCTATTACAATTCTACCCTTAATGAAGTAAGGGCCTTGTTTGGTTTGTCTTCCTTGGAAATGAAACTCGAAAAAGGGCTTGCATTTAAATTATAGCCTCTTTTGCACCAATAGCCTCCTCAACCAAGCTATCTTCCATATTCTGAATGTGATGGTCTTGAAGATTTTCATCCAAGCTATCTTCCATATCTTGAAGGCCGTCCTATGTTGACCTCCCATGATATTTAAAGACTCCATCTTCATGATATTTGACGTTCGACTTTGTGTGCAAATTCTTGATGGAGTTTGGCTTGTATCATATGGAAAGCAATAACTAAGAAGGAAATTAAGCCTTCAAGAAGTATCCCCAAAATATGTATAATATGTCTATATATGTATAATTAGCAAGTATACGTTGATTATACAAAAATTAGGGATGCATATTCTATACAACAATGGTACAGTTTCTATACGTATGATACATTTTCTACACATATACAATAGTGATACATATTCTATTTAACAATAGTAATTTTCAATACATATGTTGGAGTTAGTTAAAAAGGATTACGAAATGGAATTATTATTTTGAAAAGGCTAAAAAATGTCTTTTACACTGATTAGGCCATCCGGTTGTCATAGCACCGGGATGGCCATTTATGTCCCCACCCCCTCCCCCCCCCCCCGAAAAAAAAAAAAAAAAAAAACTAAATCAATGGAACATGGCCAATGGATTAGTTAAACTGATAGAATTTAATATGATATTCATTTAAGTGGTATCTTTATTTCTATCAAATGTTGATACCGTTTGCGAAAATATTTTGTGTACATCACTCTATTTAAGAATTCTTTATAGGGTCGTTTTCTCTATTCAAATAGTAGAAGATCCAATAGACCCATTTCTACTTACACATGCACAAGCAGTCCCTTACCATTAGGGTCTATTACCATTTAAGGTCTATTTGGAAAGCCAATTCGTAATTGGATTTGGTATAATTATCATAGTACTAATTACACAATCTAGTAATACAATGTAATTACAAACGTAAGGTTTAGTTGCACAAGTGTAATTACACAGTTAGATCTTTTAAACTTTAAAGATAAAAATTAATTTATCAACAACTAAACGTTAATATTTGACAAATATGTATGTATTAAAAAAATATTACTAAATTTGATTTATCACTGATATTCAAGATACATATTATTTTTAAAATATAGTATTAAATAATTATAAATTCTTAACTAGTATTCTAAAAAATTAATTGATATATAGTTTTAAATAAATAATATTTTAATTAAATTAGTTAATAAAAATTAGAATTAAGCACACATTTTGAAAGAACATAATAGACTGCTCGTTTGAAAAAAAAAAAATTAATATTAACAATCATACTTTCATAATATTGTTCAAGTTTTTAATAAAAAGTAATCTTTCAATTTTAACATCACCAATATAAACCAAGTTTGTCTATAAGCTCATTCAATAATGTAATCCGACTTTGGTGACATCACTCATTATAAGCCAAGTAGATGACACATTCTTTCTAACATTAGGAGGTATAGTTTAAAAAATTAGAATAATTACATAGCTAAGTGAATGAAAATTTAACCAAAAACGGAAAAGAAATTAATGACAAAAAAAAAAAATAAGAAAGAAATAAAATATGATAAATTACATGAAAGAACATGAAGTAAAGGTTGCAAATGAGAAGTACATAAACGGAAAGATAGATAATCTAATTTTTATATATATTCTTTTAAAAAGGATAAAAATAAAATAAATTTATAAAATAAAAAATAAAAAGTAAACCGAAAGAGGAGTGAAAGGCGAAATAAAAAAACCTTGTAACTACACCATATAATTACCAACAATTCTCAATTCACTCTTAAGCATTGAAGGTGTAATAACTCCTGCTCAATTACACTCAATTACATGTTGACCAAGTAACAAACATATCAAAACTGTGTAATTAAACATGTGTTTTCTATCGAATTTTAGATTGAGAATGTGATTGAATGTGAATGGTTTACTCAATGGGTAGTAGCTAGTTAAACAATGCCAGTGATTGAATCTAGAATTTGAATCGTGACAGCTGGAGCCGCACAAAATAAAGGATCATATACAAAGGCGGAGGTAGGTTCAATGGATTCGAACTTTGTGGGGCAAAATTCGTAATTCTACCACTTCCAATAATTTAATGTGTTCAAAATTTATTATCTGTACATATTTAATACATTTTTTTTTAACATGTATACTAGCATGAGCCAAATCTATGAATTTAGATGAACCTATAGCTAGAACATTGGATACGCCCCTGATCATATGTAGTGGCAAGGTCCCCTCTCCAATTCTATTTTAAAGATAAAGTTATGAATAGTTTATGATATTTAAAAGAATGGAATATCGACACAAATTAAAGAGGCCAGTTCTCTAACGTGAAGTAGCCCGAAGATCTTCAACTGCACAAAAGCAGTTTAAAGTAGTTATACTTTATATTTAATTAAACTGTAATAATGGGCAACAGGGGAAGAACAGATAAAGGAACCTTTGAAAATAATGTTGAGAATTTGAAATCAAGTTCTCTCGATTATCCACTCTGCAGGATATCACACATTAGTCTATTATTCCTTTTTAAAGTGTTTATAAATTCCACTTTGTGGGGCTGGCTTGATGCTTTTAGTGTAAAAAGAAAAGGTAAGCAAATTACATGAAGAAAGAAATAAAATACTGTAAAATCATGATTTGATTGGTTTAATGAAGCAGTTGTTTCCTAAGCATGCATCCATTTGACGTAATCATATCTTCCCTCATGCCAATTAGCCCAATAATTGAGTTCTTAGCATGCTAATCACAAAATAACACCTTTCAGGCCTCCATATTTTCTCCTGCAAAAGTTTTTAACAATTGGACAAATTATCGTATGCCATTCAAAACTTCTAGTACTTCGAGATTTTAAAATATTTTTAGTTTTATTTGTGTATGGAATCGGTGGCAAAGTCAAAATTTTTGCAAAGGGTATATATATATATATATATATATATATATAATATATATATATATATATATATATAACCTATATACTCAATATATATTTTTCCAGAAAAGTATGTTAAATTGACCACCTTTGAACCTATATGGCCCGTCATTACGTGGAACTTATAAGTAGAGGGGGGAATGAAAGGCAATGGCTTTGAGGGTACTAACTGTGATATATGGGTAAGGAAAATCAAATAGTAGCTCAGGCTTTCGAGGCTTACTAGCAGGGCTTGACTAGAATCGTAGAAAGAAGCCGGGCAGAAAGATCCAAGTGCAAGCATTCGTCCCTTTATTCAATCTAGTCTATTTAAGCGGGCTATTCCCCGAAAATGCCATTCCTTTTTCGTTGGGGGTCAGAATCTTCCTTATTTGGTTAATTCCTGCATAAAGCTAGGGGGCTGGGCAGTAGCTTTACTCGTTGTCAGAATCGAATGTAGCGCCTTTCATAACTTACACTCGACTATTATATCAAATCATATTAGCTAATTATGATTAAGTGATATATCAAGGTAAAAATAATCATTAATTAATTGTGGTTAAGGTATATTTAAAAGAGACGTACATTTCACACATTCATGTGCTTTGCGTAAATATGAAAATTACACATCATTGATGCAAACATTATTCTTATGCATTTACAGTTGTTTACTAGTAGAGTATTTGCTTTTGGGAGTAGAACCACGTAAGAAGAAATCTACAGTACGTTTAGGCCTCGAGCCAAGGCCAATCGAGATTATTATAACACCGAGTCAAGTCGGGTCTGAATCGAGTTTCGATAAAGTATAACTGAACTTGAGTTGAGCCAAGTTGAGCCTATGTCGACTTTTTAATGTTTAGTTTCAAAAATATGCTACGATTTTAAAAAAATTATAATAAATTAATTGACTAAGAAAAATATAAGTATTACTACTTTAAACTAGGTAGTAATTATATTCAAACATAATTAAATTATAGGGATAAGGCACCATTACCCCCCGAACTATCTTAGAATTTCTTTACGACACACCTTACCTTTCCACAGGCCCTATTACCCCCTAAACTTATTTAAAACGGAATAATTACTCCCCTAAACACCGATGTGGCAAAGAGAGTGTGTTTCACTCTCTTTGAGAGTGAAAACATAAAAAAGGGGAAAACTTAATTTTTTTTTTTCTTAAAAATCTGCATTTTCTTAAAAATTTGAAAATAAATCTAGTCTTCCACATTTAGTTTTAAAAAACGGGTTTTCCACATGTTAAGAAAATAATTAATTTTTTCAAAATTTTATAAAAAATCGATTTTTTTCACATTTTGGCAAGAAAAACATTTTTTTCGGATTTTATTTGAAAAATAAAAGTGTCCTAAGAAAATGAAATCAAGATTTTTAAGACATTTTAAAAAAATAATCAAGTTTTCCATATTTTTAACAAATCCATTTTTCCATATTTAAAAAAAAAAATCATTTTTTCGGTTTTTTTTCTTTTTCAAAAACGGGTTTTAAAAAAAAAACAAAATTTCAATTTTTTTTTTTTTTTAAAGGGTTTTAAAAATCCTTTTTTAAAAGAAAATTCAGTTTTTTAATCCATGTTTTTAGTTTTTTTTTTTAATTTTTTAAATGGGTTTAAAAAAAATCAAATTTTCAAATTAAAAAAAAAAAGACGGGTTTTAAAACTCATTTTTTTTTAATGAAAATTCAGTTTTTTATTTTAAAAAAAATTGACACGTAAGCTGAAAAATTAAAAAAAAAGAAGAAAACAAATAAATACACATGTGGCAAAGAGAGTGTATGTCACTCTCCCATATGAGTGGACATCAACGTTTAGGGGTAATTATTCCGTTTTAAATAAGTTTAGGGGGGTAATAGGACCCTGGGAAAGGTAAGGTGTGTCGTAGCAAATTTGGGTATAGTTCAGGGGGGTAACGGTGCCTTATCCCTAAATTATATATATTATTTGCCATTATTAAAACTCAAATTCAAATGAGGTTAACTTAATATTGAACACAATATAGTAACTTTTAAGCAAAAACATATAATAAAGCAGCAAAAACTCAAAAAACTTGTACAATATAAAATGTCTTTAATTTGAATTCTTAGATTTAAAATTGTAACCCATAAGTAGTCTTAATAAATGATGCGAATTAACAATTTAATTAAATTTAATTAATTAAAGAAGTAAAATTTTGTAACTTATTAGTAGTAATTATTGATTATTAAATTGACATATTACTTATTTACTTAAATTTCAAGCTTAATGTGTGAATTGTATTTTGAGAGGTAATCCTTACATGACTAAAGCGAGGTATATCATATGAATATATGCATAGTTACAGTCAGAATAAAGACTTAATTTTTTTTTTTCGAATCAGCATTCCTCGTGCCAACAATCCTGCGCACACATTACCAGGGTGATCAGAGTGATACAGTAACTCATGAGGGATGTATTCTTATCCGCATGCCATAACCAATCACACCCAAGTCGTGGATCACACCAGACTCCTCAACTCACATCATATATCAAGTAAAATCACAATCGTGGACAACTCATGCCAGACTAATCAGGTCAAACCTCATATAATGATGTGAATCACATATGCAAATGAATGATCATGAATACGAAGCTAAACATGTAATTAATCATACACATAGCTCTGAAATATCACACACAGTAACATGCCAGAATGCTCGAAGTAGTCATAGTAATGAAAACACATTAAACAAGTATATCAACAATCACCCTATACCTTGTATAGAATTGGTAACATCGGTTCTCAAATATAGGCTAACTCCTTACATATCTGGTATGCCAAACATTTTCAATTTGAGAAAATTCCCTCATTGAGGTAAAAGCCTTAACTTACCTCATTCTGGAGTAACTAGCCTTCTCGAACTGCCTTTTCTTGCCCCGAATCAATCACCCAAGCTCAATCTATTAAAAGGAATACTATACTTGGTTGGATAAATCCAGCGATATTCATATTACCATTTTGGACTAGGCTGAAGTCAAAGTCAACAAAAATGTCAAACCTTAGCCTCGTGGTTAAAATCCAAAAACTGATTATGTTTTCGAGCTATCCATAACCCTACGAGTCCAAATCTATAATTAGATTCTAAATCCAAACTTAAATCGATGGTCAAAACTCCCAATTTCACTCTTTTAAGCCTAGGATAAAGTCCCCCAATTTCTACATCAAAATTTCATAATTTACGTGTTAAATTCCATGCCGTAACACATACTAAAACCTCAGTTGAAGTTACTAACCCAAACTTGGTGATGGAATTCCCTCTTTGAATTGCACTAAGTCGAGCTTCCAATACCCAAAAATGCTGAAATAACATAAGATTTTGAAATTTGTCCAATTTATACTGCCAGGTAATATGCATCGCGGCCGAGACCATCGCGATCGCGAAGAGAAATCCAATGAGGTCCCTACTCGATGACGATTCACCCTCACGTGAATGCAGTGCACAAAAGGTTTTTCTTACACGATCGCGATGCTAGCCCACAAGATCGTGAAGGTTTGCACCAGCACCAGCACCAACACCGAAAAAAAATCTGCACAATCTACTTCATGACATTTGTTTTTGAAAGCCACCTGAGCCCAACCCAAACTTATCAAACAAGTTTAAAATGGTTATATAAATTTTTTCAAAGTCTCAAATTCTAAAATTCGGCATTAAAGCATAAAATTAAGGGTTGGTTTGTTACTTTCTCCCCTTTTTAAACAAACGTTCATCCTCGACTAGTTTAGAATTACACTTGAGATGTCAAAAAGTTGTGTAGATATACTGTCAAAAAGTTGTGTACATATACTCCGCATGTCCGACTCCATCTCCCAAGTAGCCTCCTCTATCGGATGATACTTCTAATGCACTTTCACCGAAGTTATCTCCTTCAACCTTCGCTTTCAAACCTGTCCATAAAAATGGCCAACATCTCCTCCTCATAGGTTAAGTTCTCATCAAGCTGAGCAAATCCAACTTCAACACGTGGGACCTATTCTCAATGTTTTTTCATAAATTAACACATAGAATATCGGATGAACCCTTGTCATGCCCGGTAGCAGGGAACGTTTGTAGGTAACCTTCTCAATATACTGCAAAATCTGAAATGGGCCTATAAATCTTGGATTGACCTTGCCTATGTTCCTAAAACGAATCACAGCCTTCACAGGTGAGACTTTCAATCGTATCCTCTCACCTTCGATGAGCTCCAAATTTAGAACCTTCTAGTCAGCATAACTCTTTTATTTACTCTAGGTTGTGTAAAGCCGCTCTTAAGTCAACTTGACCTTTTTCAAGGCCTGCTTTACCCAAATTTGTACCCGATGACCTAGCATCACCAGGCTCAAATCAACTAAACAGAGAATGACACCACCTACCATACAAAGCCTCATACAACGCTATATGAATTGATTGGTAAATGTTGTTGTATGCGAACTTTGCTAAGGGCTAACAACTTCCAAAGTCAATCACACATGACATATTCAGAATCTGAATGGTCCACTTTGACTGGCCAACGATCTGCGGGTGAAAAGTTGCATTAAGCTCTACTTGTATACCCAACTCTCGCTGTACAAACCTTCAAAAGTGAGCTGTGAATTGTGTATCCCGATCTGAAATGATAGAAATAGGGAATCCATGTAATTGAGCTATCTCACGGATGAAATTTATGTCAACTTCTCTTAAGGGTAGATATTTTGGACTGGTATGAATTGCATAAACTTGGTCAGCCTGTCAATAATGACTCAAATTGCATCAGACTTTGCCAAAGTACATGGAAACCCTACCTAAAAGTCTATAGTGATCTGATTCCCCTTCCACGCAGTTATAACTTGTAACACCCCGTAAATTCGAGTTAGGTGTGAATGTGTAAAACTAGTACTAAGAAAATATTTTAGCTATATGAATCTATTCAGGATGAATTTGGGTGATAAGCAGTCGTTTTGAAGTCAAACCAAAATAGTGAAGTTCGTAAGAGTTCTCAAACTCGTCTAAATTTCAGTAGGTCTGACTTCTAAGCAAGTTTAGTGAAAATAAGTTAGGAATTTGGGAAAACTTCCTTCATGAAAGTTGTAGGTATTTAAGATATGTTTCCAACGGTAGGTTTCCCAGCTCTAACAGATGTTTGTGCTAGGAGTTATGTCCATTTTACTGAACTATGTGGACAGTCGCGACACCATTGCGTCGTAAGGGTGGCGCGAGTTTTCATGTTACAGACTGGTTTTTGGCCTTTTGTGACACACTTGAAATTCAAGGGTGGTGCAGGGGAGGTCCCTTGCCTTGGCCTTGCGACACAAGGGTGGCGCGAGACCCCGTTTTGCTGGTTCGAACCCTATAAGTTTAAAACTTCATTTTAACTTTTCCCCACTTTGTTTTGGACGACCTTTTGAGAGAAAACAACCCTAAGGCTGCCCCAAAATATATAAGGTATGTTGTTGATCAATTTCCATCATTACAACATCAAATTAACCCTTGCTCATCCTTCAAACCATAGATTCTTGAAAACCAAAGAAGGATAAGTTGAAGGAGACTTTGGGAAACTTCTTAAAGGTATGTTCTATGATTCTTACTGAGGTTATTGAGAGGGATGGAATTAGTTTAAGGTATTAGAAACAATTAGAGTCAATGGGTGATTCATGAACACGTTTTTGGGCACAAAAAGCCCTAGTTTTGCGATAAGGGTGGGAACTCTTCGAATTTGGTTAAAGTTTTGAACTTTGTCATTTTAACCTATTGTAGAGTGATTGTTGAACCTTGTAAATTTTTTTTTGGTACCATTTTAGCGGGATTTGAGGTATGTCTCTTTTTTAGCATACTCTTTCGAACGATTTTTATGAACTCTTTGGTGGTGGTTTGTGTGCGTGAGGGATAAGCCCACATTAAAACTTGTTTGTACTAAATTATATATACGTACTCATGATTGTTTTCCCTCTAAAGGATGATTGAAGATTGAGATATAAAGCTTTGGTATTCGAACTTGAATTACTCCATAAGGGATGTTTAAACTCCACAATTGAAAAGCTTGACTATCTCATGTGAGTGCTTTATAATGGATTGTGTTGAACTTGAAACTTGTTTAAAGAAGTGAACCCGGTATCGAAAACTGAAATGACTTGATGTACCCCCATAATGGGATGATGAACATAATCCTTAATGAATAATGTGATTATCATGATTTGACTTGTGATTTGGCTTCCATGCCATGATTTGAGTGATTCAGATTCTATGCGATTCAGATTCTCTGCTAGGATTGTGATTCGGCTTGTCACGACCCAACCCGTAGTAGCGACTAGTACCGGCCGGGCACCCGAGCACTCATATACCTCGAGAATCACAACGCGCCGGTCTATGCGTACACAATTATCAAATATAACATCACACTATTGCAAACACAAATACAGATATATCAAAAACCGATAAGGCTGTGTTTCAAATCCACTTTATTACCAGAAAATTTTTGGCAGAGTTTCCTTTGTTTTTCTGATTATCCAAAAATAACCCTGCACGCAGAAAATACCAACAAAGGCCACACAGGGCCAACAGAACAACGTACACATATATATATACGGGCCGACAAGACGCTATGGCGGGTGAAACCGCCCAACACACGTATCATACAAGTCTAACCAAACCGGCGGGCACAACCCACACACGTTTATCCACAGACCTCTAAACAGAATGACAGAATCATATGACGGAACAGGGCCCCGCCGTACCCTTGAATAGACAAATATGTACAACAGAAAAGTATATACCAAAATACGGACTACGGAAATAAAGGAGCACTTCAACGGCGGAGAGGGTGACCTAACCGGCGGATCACCAAGTGGTGCGTACGTATACTCACGGGCATGAAACGCGGCCCCCGAAGAAAGGGGTCGGTACGGAATATGTACTGAGTATGCAAAGCGGAAACACAAATAACATAGTCATAACCGAAGCAAGGAGTGTGAAAAATGAACGTAAAATCCAGAATACCAGAGTGCTTGCGTCTGAAGTACAAATCATCCATAAAGGGTACAGCAAGCCAATAAAATAATCAGAGTACTAACATGCTTAACTTCTGTTTGTACAACGCTTCTGTTTCAGGTATATAGAAGATAAAATAATTTATGTGAGCTGACATTAAACGACTGGTCAAAATCCAGGCTGTCCCAAAATCGCATATCATATTACATACACACACAGATGCCGCGGCCAAGAACCCAACGGCGATATCACATATGCACACATACACATACCGCGGCCAAGTATCCAGCGGTCAATATCACACATACCGCGGTCAAGTATCCAGCGGTCAATAACACACACACGCATAAGTATCCGCGGTCAAGTATCCAGCGGTCAATAACGCACATACTGCGGTCAAGTATCCAGCGGCAACTATCACATGCAAATGAGCAATTAAACAATTAAGTTATCTTCCTAAATCCGATAGCCAAATACTTTTACTAACAGCGGCAAGTGTAGAGACAAGTGCCAGATTCATCGGCATTAGTGTACGCAAATTACAACCTTCTGAAATCGTTCTTATGTTAAAATGTATTATCCAACTCAATGGAATAGTTAAAATAATTATCTTGTAATAGTCGGGGCAATGGTTAAAAGTTCTCTTTTCAAAATCACACAAATACACCAAACGGGCGACATAGAGAGGTCTCGGAATGCGTGGGCCCCACCTCGGTCAAATTGAGGCGGCGTACCCCAAACTATGGTCGTTAGGCCTTACAAGGTCATACACATAGGATTTTAGGCCCTCCAATATCATTTGGGCAAGCTACGGATGTTTAAGCGTCCAATTCAACCAAACAAGACATTTTCAATTCAATTCTAATTGAATGAAGAAGGGGTAAATTTGGATGTAGATTCCAAAGAGTAGAGTCGTCCCCGAGATCCGAATTCAAGCCTATTACATCTAGGGCATGCCAAGAGAAGGAAGGGTGGAGCTTTACATACCTTAGTCGCTCCTTAAGCTTGTCAAAACTCAATTCCCGTTTCCTCCAAAATCTGCATTTGGTCACATTTACCAATTGTCACTTGTAAGCTTTAAGGCTAAAATTTGGAAGTAATGCTTGCTTATAGAAATTCCGACAGCATTTCCCCTATAAATATAACATCCCCGAGGATTCAACTCGGCCAATTCAACAACACAATACCAACGACAACAATCACCAACAACAACATCCAATTCAAAACACATTCTAGCATCAATAACACTTCTCTACATAAGTTGTCAACATTCATAATCTTCAATGCAATCACTTACGTACAATTTAACATTATCATTTATTCATCCAAATACTAATCCGAACTCGTTCCAACGACATTCAAAAGCATTCTAATCAAATCACATAAACGTTCAAACAATCCAACAACTACTCCAATTGGCCGAGAACTACTCTAAACTTAATACAACATCCATAACACATTTTTAACTTCCAAATTCATTCTTTTCATCAACCATCCACATATTTACCATGTCATTTCCATAGGTACAACATTTACATAAAAAGCACATTAAAGTGCCAAACGCCTCAAATCATTTACAATCTTCAACTTAGTTCATAAAACTCTCATTTAAAGCATGACATTCGTAACGGCGACAATCAAACTACTACATAAAATTATTACATTCTTGTCACACATAATGACCCATTTTCGGCCACACCATACACACACACCATATTAATGATTCTCTTCCATTTCATCACACTACACAACCAAACATGCTAGGATAGAATTGTTCTACACTTCCAACACAACATACATATACACGGCCACACCTACACCACACGGCCTCACTTTCTACACACCATATTTCATGATTTTCATCCATTTTAGCATACTACAACATACACACATCATTCATGACACATAAAACAAGCTTAATTCTTACCTTTCTTCTTCAACTTCCAACTTGCTTAGGGTTGTCAAATGTTGAAAACGAATGGTCTATCGCCCCAAACAACAACTCCACGTCGATGAGGACCCTTCAATTAGTGGTTTTACTAGGATGAAATAATTTTGGAAGGGCTAATTGTTGGTCTTGAAATTTTTCATCTATGGCCGAATAGGGTGGTCTTTTTCACCTTCTTGTTCTTTTTTTTTTTTTTTTTCCTAAGTATTGAAAATGAGAAGATGACTAAGTGGTCATCTTTTGTATATACATATATGCCACACAAGTGTCCCATGGGTTGGACTAATTAAATTGTGCCAAACCATGTGTGGGACCTACATGACCTCATGGATGATCTCATAGATTTTTCTTGAATTTTCATCTTTCCAAAATTCCTTTTAAGTCCCCATTTTTCCAAATTCCAATTTTGCCCTTAGCCTTTCTCGATATTTCCACAAGCCATTTTGTGAATTTCCACTTTTACCCCTAACCTTTCTTAATATTTCCGCATTAATACTTTCATATCCAACTCATGTAAGTTTAACAAGATCAATATGTAGCATTGCCCTTGTCTCGTCGCAACGATTTCAAACTATCCGAATGTGCGAACTCACGGGATATAACATCCTCCCCCCCTTTAGAACATTCGTCCTCGAATGTTAAATTAGCCTTATAGGACCTTATAAGCATTTGGGGGAGTTTCTTTTACAACTATCACAAACAGTTCCTACATCAATCATAATAACCAATTAAAGAGTTTAAATTACCTGTACCCGCATCTGGTGGCGCCTCCTGATCCTGCCCACGGGTCAACGCATATAGGCGGTTCGATGGACCGCCAGAACTGGAGGCTCCGCCACGGCCTCTCCCACGGCCGGCTGGTGTCGGTGTGCCTCGCCCCATCGGGCGCATAGCTACAGAAGGTGAAGACGAACCGGCAACCGACCCGGTGGGCTGAGTTGCTCCCCCTGCACTGCCCCTGAGTGGGCAATCTCTCATATAGTGGCCCTGCTGGCCACAGGTAAAGCAGGCACCCGTGGCGTGACGACATTCCCCTCCCGAGTGACGTCTTCTACAGTGAGGACATCGGGGTAGGGGTGGCCTCAACTGGCTAGAATCTAGGTCCACCTGTGATCCCGAAGCCCGGGAGCTCTGACCTGTCTCTGGATACCCCACACCATCTGGGCTCCAACCGATGAACTGTGGGGGCGTACTCTCGGCCGGGGGGGGGGGGGGTATACGTTCGCCGCCGCCGAGGTCGCTTGCCTCGTGAATCCCCAGAATACCCAGCGGACCTAGCCCTCTTGGGCGGCCTCCTGTCATAATCTCTGAAGGACTGATCTGCTCGATGCCGGTCCTCCACCCCCTGGGCATAAGCCTGTAACCGGGCGATGTCCATGTCAGTCTGGGACGCCATCGCCATGCAGCTGTCAACTAAATAGCGGTCCAACCCTGACGCATATCGATGCATCCGATCGGCCATATCTGCCACTAGAGCTGGTGCATATCGAGCCAGAGAATTAAACTCCATGTTATACTCACGAACACTCCGACCCCTCTGTCGTATATGCAAAAATCTATCAACTCTCGCCCTCCGCAGCTCTGGGGGCAAAAAGTGACGAAGAAAAGCAGCTGTGAACTCGTCCCACGTGGCTGGGGGAGCACCCTCACCCCTGGATAGCCCCCAAGACTCATACCAATTGAGAGCGACATCCCGTAGTCTATGTGCAGCTAGCTCGACAGACTCGGTCTCTGAAGCCCTGACCAGCCTCAACGAGCGCTGCATCTGCTGAATAAAGTCATGGGGGTCCTCCTCGGGCTTGGACCCGAAAAACTCTGGGGGACTGCATGTTAGGAAATCGCGGACCCTCAGACTATCACGTCTGTCATCATCATCCCTCGGCCCGCGTCCACGAACCTGTCCCGCTACCAAAGTCGTCAACAACTGCACTGCCTCCCTCAACGTCCTATCCTCCGCCCCGGGCTGGGGGGCTGGAGGCGCAGGTGCTGGAACCACTGGAACTGCCGAGGGACCTGCTCCGGCCGCCTCCGGTGGTGGAGTGGCTGACCCCTCTGACTGGAGGACGATACCGGGCGTAGTCCGGGCACGAGCCCGTGTAACTCTCGGTGCCCGACTAGACTCTCCTGCCCTCTCCTTGCCCTTCTGGGCGGCCGTGGCCTTCTTCGGAGGCATCACTGAAAAATATAACGACCGATCAGAAAAAGAGTCATCTTAATAGCACAGCTCTATCGCACGATCTAAGATCCAAGGAAAGGGAAACATCCTAAATGTTCCTGTAGCCTCCTGTTTATAGATGTGGTGCACAACACATCGATAAACAAGACTCTACGAGACACGGTCTGTGGATATTCCGAGGACGAACCGCTCTGATACCACTTTTGTCACGACCCAACCCCGTAGGCCGCGACTAGTACCCGAACTGGGCACCCGAGCACTCATATACCTCAGAATCACAACGCCGGTCTATGCGTACACAATTATCAAATATAACATCACACTATTGCAAACACAAATACAGATATATCAAAAACCGATAAGGCTGTGTTTCAAATCCACTTTATTACCAGAAAAATTTTGGCAGAGTTTCCTTTGTTTTTCTGATTATCCAAAAATAACCCTGCACGCAGAAAATACCAACAAAGGCCACACAGGGCCAACAGAACAACGTATACATATATATACGGGCCGACAAGGCGTATGGCGGGTGAAACCGCCCAACACACGTATCATACAAGTCTAACCAAACCGACTGGGCACAACCCACACACGTTTATCCACAGACCTCTAAACAGAATGACAGAATCATATGACGGAACAGGGCCCCGCCGTACCCTTGAATAGACAAATATGTACAACAGAAAAGTATATACCAAAATACGGACTCCGAAAATAAAGGAGCACTTCAACAGCAGAGAGGGTGACCTAAACTGGCGGATCACCAAGTGGTGCGTCTGTACCTGCGGGCATGAAACGCAGCCCCCGAAGAAAGGGGGTCAGTACGGAATATGTACTGAGTATGCAAAGCGGAAACACAAATAACATAGTCATAACCGAAGCAAGGAGTGTGAAAAATGAACGTAAAATCCAGAATACCAGAGTGCTTGCGTCTGAAGTACAAATCATCCATAAAGGGTACAGCAAGCCAATAAAATAATCAGAGTACTAACATGCTTAACTTCCGTTTGTACGACGCTTCTGTTTCAGGTATATAGAAAATAAAATAATTTATGTGAGCTGACATTAAACGACTGGTCAAAATCCAGGCTGTCCCAAAATCGCATATCATATTACATACACACACAGATGCCGCGGCCAAGAACCCAGCGGCGATATCACATATGCACACATACACATACCGCGGCCAAGTATCCAGCGGTCAATATCACACATACCGCGGTCAAGTATCCAGCGGTCAATAACACGCATACCGCGGTCAATAACACGCATACCGCGGTCAAGTATCCAGCGGCAACTATCACATGCAAATGAGCAATTAAACAATTAAGTTATCTTCCTAAAATCCGATAACCAAATACATTTACTAACATCGGCAAGTGTAGAGACAAGTGCAGATTCATCGGAATTAGTGTACAAAAATTACAACCTTCTGAAATCGTTCTTATGTCAAAATGTATTATCAAACTCAATGAAATAGTTAAAATAATTATCTTATAATAGTCGGAGCAATGGTCAAAAGTTCTCTTTTCAAAATCACACAAATACACCAAACAGGGCGACATAGAGAGGTCTCGGAATGCGTGGGCCCCACCTCGGTCAAATTGAGGCGGCGTACCCCAAACTATGGTCGTTAGGCCTTACAAGGTCATACACATAGGATTTTAGGCCCTCCAATATCATTTGGGCAAGCTACGGATGTTTAAGCGTCCAATTCAACCAAACAAGACATTTTCAATTCAATTCTACTGAATGAAGAAGGGGTAAATTTGGATGTAGATTCCAAAGAGTAGAGTCGTCCCCGAGATCCGAATTCAAGCCTATTACATCTAGGGCATGCCAAGAGAAGGAAGGGTGGAGCTTTACATACCTTAGTCGCTCCTTAAGCTTGTCAAAACTCAATTCCCGTTTCCTCCAAAATCTGCATTTGGTCACATTTACCAATTGTCACTTGTAAGCTTTAAGGCTAAAATTTGGAAGTAATGCTTGCTTATAGAAATTCCGACGGCACTTCCCCTATAAATATAACATCCCCGAGGATTCAACTCGGCCAATTCAACAACACAATACCAACGACAACAATCACCAACAACAACATCCAATTCAAAACACATTCTAGCATCAATAACACTTCTCTACATAAGTTGTCAACATTCATAATCTTCAATGCAATCACTTACGTACAATTTAACATTATCATTTATTCATCCAAATACTAATCCGAACTCGTTCCAACGACATTCAAAAGCATTCTAATCAAATCACATAAACGTTCAAACAATCCAACAACTACTCCAATTGGCCGAGAACTACTCTAAACTTAATACAACATCCATAACACATTTTTAACTTCCAAATTCATTCTTTTCATCAACCATCCACATATTTACCATGTCATTTCCATAGGTACAACATTTACATAAAAAGCACATTAAAGTGCCAAACGCCTCAAATCATTTACAATCTTCAACTTAGTTCATAAAACTCTCATTTAAAGCATGACATTCGTAACGGCGACAATCAAACTACTACATAAAATTATTACATTCTTGTCACACATAATGACCCATTTTCGGCCACACCATACACACACACCATATTAATGATTCTCTTCCATTTCATCACACTACACAACCAAACATGCTAGGATAGAATTGTTCTACACTTCCAACACAACATACATATACACGGCCACACCTACACCACACGGCCTCACTTTCTACACACCATATTTCATGATTTTCATCCATTTTAGCATACTACAACATACACACATCATTCATGACACATAAAACAAGCTTAATTCTTACCTTTCTTCTTCAACTTCCAACTTGCTTAGGGTTGTCAAATGTTGAAAACGAATGGTCTATCGCCCCAAACAACAACTCCACGTCGATGAGGACCCTTCAATTAGTGGTTTTACTAGGATGAAATAATTTTGGAAGGGCTAATTGTTGGTCTTGAAATTTTTCATCTATGGCCGAATAGGGTGGTCTTTTTCACCTTCTTGTTCTTTTTTTTTTTTTTTTCCTAAGTATTGAAAATGAGAAGATGACTAAGTGGTCATCTTTTGTATATACATATATGCCACACAAGTGTCCCATGGGTTGGACTAATTAAATTGTGCCAACCATGTGTGGGACCTACATGACCTCATGGATGATCTCATAGATTTTTCTTGAATTTTCATCTTTCCAAAATTCCTTTTAAGTCCCCATTTTTCCAAATTCCAATTTTGCCCTTAGCCTTTCTCGATATTTCCACAAGCCATTTTGTGAATTTCCACTTTTACCCCTAACCTTTCTTAATATTTCCGCATTAATACTTTCATATCCAACTCATATAAGTTTAACAAGATCAATATGTAGCATTGCCCTTGTCTTGTCGCAACGATTTCAAACTATCCGAATGTGCGAACTCACGGGATATAACACGGCTCTTTTGCCATGATTTAAATTATTTGTGTTTGGCCTAGCTACTCGGGGGGAAGGGTAGTCACTATGGATCCTAGTGGGGTTAGCCTAGCCATTCGGGAGGAAGAGTGGCCATCAAGGACTCGCAATCCCGGTGGGGTCTCTGCCTAGCTATTCAGGAGGAAGGGTAGCCATCGAGCGTTGATAACCCTGATGTGGTGCTTCAATGCAGTTTAGGGAAACTTAAATGGTTGTCTCTTCGTTATGTTGATTTGGGCCTGTATTGGCATGTGTTATACTTTGGTTTCATGTGAGTGGCTTGTTGATGATCTTGAATTCATGATTGAAAGACTTAAATGTGATAAACGACGTAACGAGCTGAAATGGATTTATTTCTTCTTTAACGGTTTTCATTAAGGGTGTTACTAAGTTTAGTGATTTGTTCTATCTCTGATTTTAAACTGCTTTTATTGACACTGTTTTACTGATCCTTACTATATTATTGTGTTATATTAACTAGGGGTGGGCGTTCGGTTTTTCGATTCGATTTTATCAAACTTCGGTTTAGCTATTTCAGGTTCGGTTTTTTGAAGGTGGACACCAAACACCGAACCAAACTAGTTCGGTTCGGTTCTTTCGGTTTCGGTTTTTTAAAGCTCCGTTCGGTTCGGTTTCGGTTTTTTCAATTCGATTTTTTTAATATAATATTAGAAGCGATTCCATTGACACTAATTCATATTCTCAAAAGCAATAAAACATAAAACTGATAAATTGAAATCAAAATCAAACAAACAGGATACACAAGAACAGAAAACTATAATCATGACATAGGATTACTAGGTGTTATATACATACCATAAGAATAATTAAGAAAACACATAAAGGACATACATTAATCCTAAAGAGACATCCTAGTTACCTTTCTTTGTTAAGGATATTTGATTTTTTCAATTGAAGTGGAAATTAGGGATACAAATGCAAAAGAGGACTTATTACAATTGGGTTTTTTTTGCTTTAAACTTAATGGGCCTGGACTATTTTAATTTTTTTGGGTAATGTATTAAATTTCGGTGCGCGTTCAGTTTTTCGGTTCGGTTTTATCAAACTTCGGTTCGGCTATTTCGGTTTTGATTTTTTGACGATGGACACCAAACACCGAACCAAACTAGTTCGGTTCAGTTCGGTTTGTTGAAGTTTCGGTTCGGTTCGGTTCGATTTTTCGGTTTTCGGTATTTATGCCCAGCCCTAATATTAACTATTGTCCCGGAGACACTTGCTGAGTACCCAGTACTCAGGCATACCATTGTTATTTTTTATGGTGTGTTAGGTCTCGTGATACGCGTGCGGATTAAGAGAGCTTGCTACTTTCTAGTCTATTTGGTGAGCCCACATGCTTGTTCGTGCGGCACCATCCTATCTTAGTTATTGTTTTAGTTTCCAAGCAACATCCCAAATTTAGATTATGTTTTATTTATCATCTTAGAGGCTCCATAGATAGACGTTATTTCTGTGGGTAGTCGTTGAAGTCATTGCTTGACTCTTTGGGTGTTGCTACGTTTCATAACGATGCATTTATGACAAACTTCCGCTGATTTTATTATTTGATGGTGATCATGAGTTAGTTAGCTATTTATAATGTATTGATATAAATGTTAAAAGATCATCGCAAAAGATTTGACGTTTATTAATTTTATAAGGTGCTTCCCGTGTTGTTCATAGCATCGGATGCCTGTTACGCCTAGGGTGGTTTTTGGAGCATGACATAACTATCCTATGATTCAATCCACTTGGTTTCTAATGTTCATATTTGACCTGTTGACAATTCACACACCGTGATACACACCCAATTATGTATTTCTTCATCCTACACAGCCAATAATGTTGTTTTAAGTCAAGGTACACCTTTGTAGCCTTGGGGTGAATAGAATACCTCAAATCGCCGGCCTCATCAAGTATCATCAACCTCAAGTTATAACATTAAGCACACAAATCCGACCCTAAATCCACAAAACACCATCATCATCTACAATAACTTTAGTACTACCACTCCACTACACCGTGTCTCTAAGGTCATGTAATTTATAATAGTCATATTGTTGAGTTTTAATCCGCTCCATCAAGAATGATTGGGAAACAATAACAAAAGTCAAAACCTTGCTAGGCTTAGAAATATTTAGTCTCACAAATCTGATGACCAAAGACTGAATGTCCATAGCCAAAGGATGCCATTCAACGGTCAAGAATGCCAAACTTCCCATACTGGTTGATTTCCAACTCAAGGCATCCACCATAACATGTTCTTTGTGCGAATGATACAGAATTATGAAGTTATAAACCTTAAGCTACTGTGACCGTTTGTACTTCCTCAAATTTACGTCTTTTTGTTTGAATATGTACTGAAGGCTATGGTGATCTGTATAACTCTCACAAGGCACCCTATACAACTCTCACAAGGCACCCCATACAAATAATGTCTACATACCTTCAGTGCTAATACAACCGCCACCAACTCAAAATTATGGGTGGCATAAGTTTTCTCGTGGACTTTCCACTAGCATAAAGCATAAGCAATCACCCTACCATCCTGCACCAAAACACACCAATGCCAAATACTCGAAGCATCATTATAAAATGTATAGGACCCTGAACCTGGGAAATACCAAAATTGGTGCGATAGTCAATCCAATCTTAAGCTTCTGAAATCTCTTTTTGCACTCCTCATACGATCTAAACTATACACCCTTCTGCGTTAACTGACTCAATTGAGTTGAAATAGATGAAAATCCCTCCACAAGATGGCTTTAATAACCTGCCAAATCTAAGAAACTTCGAATCTGGGTAGGCATAGTATGTTTGGACCAACTCAGAACTACCTCAATCTTTTTGGGATCAACTTTAATACCCTCTATGGACACTAAGTGCTCCAAGAATGCCACTGAATTAAGCCAAAAATTGCACTTAGAGAACTTGGCATAAGGCTTAATGTCTTATAGAATCTGAAGTGCAACAAATGTTGCTCGTGCTCTTCCCTACTATGGAAGTATATTAATATGTCATCAATGCAGACAATGATAAAATAAACCAGGTATGATTTGAATACCTGATTCGTCGAGTCCATGAACATTGCTGGCACATTAATCAACCCAAAAGACATGACCATAAACTTATAATGCCCATACCATGTCCTAACAACAGTCTTAGGGATATCAGCACACTAATCTTCAACTGTATTGAGCCCTCAAATCTATCTTAGAGAGGAATATGGCACCATGTAATAGGTCAAATAGACCATCACGACATAGAACTGGGTACTTGTTCTTTATAGTTACTTTGTTCAACTAACGATATTCAATAAATACCGCATAGAACTATCCATCTTCTTTACAAACAGGAAGGGAGCACCCCAAGGGGAGACACTCGGTATAATGAACCCCTTTCTCAATAGAAACTGTAATTGCTTATTCAACGAATCCTTCACTATGTCGATTCCATTCTGTATGGTGGAATAAATATAGACTGAGTGACTAGTACCAAATCAATCCCAAAGTCGATGTCATAATAAGGTGGAATTTTAGGTATATCAGTCGGAAATACCTCTGGAACCTCCCTCACCACTGGTACGGAATCAAGAGAAGGAGTCTTCGTGCTAATATCTAGAATATAATCTACGTAACCAAGCATATTTTTTTGTATATTTGGTCTTTTAGAACTTGTTTGTATATATGGCTCGGTTCCCAATGCATTCGGGTGCATTTCGAGACTTGGGTTGGGAAGTTGATGTTGAGGTATCGGGGGTTGACTCGGTTAACGAGACCTCCGTTGGGAATTCTGAGGTTACGAGTACGTTCGTAGCGTGTTTTTATGTATGTTTGCATATTTGGTATGTGAGCAGATGGCCTCGGGAGATAGTCAGAAATTCGGGTTGAGAGTGTGAAAACTTAGGATTCTCTGGTGTCTGGTGCCCGCTTTGGCGGCACTAGAACCTTGGCAGTGGTACCGCTGTAGCGTTCACCCTACCGCTGAAGCGGCTTATGTGATTTGGACATGACCACTGGAGCGTTCATGGGACTGTCGAAGCGATGCCGCTGAAGCGGTCTACTTGTCGCGGAAGCGGATGACGGGCAGTTAATTTTATTAGATGAAGTGTTAAAAGCCCTAAGTCCCTCATTTATTACTATTCAAAAAACTGAGTTATGGGGAGCATTTCAAGATGATTCTTGGGGGAAAATCTTGGTGGTACGTCCTTCTATCTCCTTTGCTATTCCATGATTTCATTATCACCTTAGGATTTCATTATCATGCTAGTGCACTAAGAGTTCCAGAATTAAAAGAGGGTTCAATGAATTATTCTTTTAGGCTTTGTAATCATGATTTATTGGTTGGGTTAGCTTCTTTAAACATGAAATTGATGATTAGAATCTTTTATTTCATAATTTCTTCCTAATTAGTGGCTAATTTATGGGATTAGAAGTAGGGTTTATACCCAAATTTGGGGGTTTTGCCTTGAATCTGAATTTAAGTAAATTGTTGGTTATTCTAGCTTGATATTGATGGGAATTGATCACCAAGAGCTTTAATTTCATGTTGGAACCTTTAGATTCCTAATTTCACCCTTCTAGTTCATAAAATCCATTCCATAGGTTGGGGATTTGGGTCTTGAATAGAAGTAGGGTTTGATTGATGTTCTTCTTGTTTGTAATTACATGATTTGAATGTGCTTAGACTTTCTTTATCTTGAGGCTCAAAGGAAGGGAAAGACTAAGGTATGATTGTGGAGACTTTGTTGTACGGCCTTTCAGGTAGGTTGCGATTACCCTATGGTGAGACTTCATTAGTGAAGCATATATTTAGAAGATATTGTCGGAGAATGCATGTAAAACTTTGGGTATGAAGTTGTATTGGATATTCTCTTAGGTTGGGACTTGTTGTGTGATTTAGGGGTTAGCCACCCCGTTGTGTTGTGACTTATCTTGTTCTATTGTGGTTGGCTCGTTGCCACGTAGAGATAGTAGATGTATCTTGATTATGATATTGTAGCACCTTACTTGTTGTCGTTTGAGACGATGATAGTGATTCTATTATGGCTTATTGTGTAGCCTTTAATTGATATTGTTGGTGTGCCCATGTGTGGTACTTTTGATATTGATTTGATTATTGACATAGAACTCATACATTGCACGCATTCTTTTCCTTCAATGATATACTGTTGATACATTGATGATATACAAGGAAACTCTGTTATGAGTTGGGCTCAGTTGGATAAGAGTGACGCGAGGACCGATGTCCGATATTTATCCCAGAATTTTTGAGGTTATTGCTGGAATCGTGAGGGTACATAGACTTCATGGGTCCCCCATGGATTGTGCTGCCGAGATGTGATGTTCCATCATCGGAGTACATTTGTACGGTGCATATGCATTGCATTCACACTTCATACATTATTGCATTGCATTGTACTATAACTTATATTGTGATATTCTTGTGATGTACTTGTGATATACGGATTCAGATTGAATATATTGAGACTTGGCACATTTGGGTTTAGATGCTATGCCATAGGTGATGACGTGTATTTGGTTACTGGCTCGTGATTGACTTATACCTTGTTGATTTACCCATTTATCTTACTTTATTGCCTTGATATATGTTAGCTAGTCTTAGTCGGCCTATGATACCTACCAGTAGTTGTTGTTTGTACTGACATGTGCTTGCTACATTCTTTTATGAATGCAGAGTTCCAAATGGGTTCGACCTCTACTCCTCGTGGCTGAGAGTCAGTTCGAGGATTGCTATTTAGAGTCTTACAGGGTGAACCAGTACGTGCCTTGAAGATTATTCTTTTATTTATTTCTTACTTGATATTTTGAGACATATTGTCACGACCCAACTAGAGGGCCATGACGGGTACCCGGTACTAGCCTACCGAGCACCTCTGGTCTAACATTCCATAAGCATTTCTAGGTGGGCCACATAGGCAACTCGTGAATATCATACTTAATATAGTCATCAACAGCTATGCCCATAAGTGTAAGCCAACAAGGCTACCAAAATATTATACAACAATAAGAACTGATGACGTTTAAGGAACATCTAGCTACATACATACGTCTCACGAGCCTCCCAAACGGAATACATGAATCCATAAGGACGGGCGGGACTCTTGCCATACCCAAGTGTGTATACAAAAGAGTAGTACCAATAAATACGGCTCCGAACAACTGGAGCGCCTCTGAGATTTTGCTGATGGAGCTCCTAAGGATCTGATCCGTTTCCCTACTTTTTTATGTGTATGAATGTAGTGTCCACAAGAAGGGACGTCAGTATGAATAGTGTACTGAGTATGTAAGGCATGAATAGTAACATGATAAGAGCACGAAAAAAAATAACGGGAGATAAAAGAACCGTTTATATCTCATAATACCTTTCAAGACGTTTGTCATACTTACTTACCCTTTCTCTAGAAGAACATTTCATACATCCACGTGCCTACCTATACAATACCATACAATACAATATGACACCGTACCTGGCCATATAGGCTCGGTATTATCCGTACCCGACCATAGTAAGGTCCGATAATATCCGTACCCGGCCATAATAAGGCTCGGTAGTATCTGTACCCAACCATAATAAGGCTCGGTAGTATCCGTACCTAGCCCTTTCGGGACTCGGTGTATCCGTACCCGGACTCTTCGGGACTCGGTGTCACACATGACTACATATATACATATATAAGAGTCATAAATAAAAGCTCATCATCATCATCATTATCATTATCACTATATCTTTCCTTAGAGGATCAACTATCATAGGATGAGATCAATAGTGTCATGAGAGTATCAAGAAAGTGTCATGAGAGTATCAAGAACAATAAACTTGTATAGCATTAGAAATGGAATTATCATCATCGCTATATCTCACCTCGAAGGAACAAGTATTATGAGGTGAGATCAACAACAATGGCTAACATCAAGAAACTCATGAAACAAACTCCATAATCTCATAATAACATCAATTCCATAAGCTTTGGAATATCTAGAAATAGGATCATCTTCATCCTTATTATCATCATAGAAAACATCTATCTTTAGCATCATAAGAACTTTGAGAATCATGAAGTTCTAGCTTTTTGGGAATAAGGATGTTATGGAAAACATGTATGGATTCATAAGAAAAGAATCACGCCTTTAGAAAGAAAGAGTTTAGCCTTAACATATCTTTTTGGTCTCCTACTAATTAATGCTTATCCTCCCAAGCTCATAAATCTACATTCAAGAGGAATCATACTACTGTTAGGCTTATCATCATATGCTTATCTTAAGTCTTCAAATTAATTCCTTTTAAAATCTGCCGAAATTTGGGCAGCATCTCCCCTGTTTATATCCCTAGCCCAAAATCACAATACCAACAAAACAACAATAATAGCAATACTAATATCAACAACATCATCATCAACACGAATATACTCCATAAAACATCCCATACGATGTTTTTCCCAATTTCTCAACCAACTATAACAATATCCACAATACCATAATCAAAGAATTATATTCAATTTAATCTCAAATTAATCCAAAATCTCCCTTCAAATTCATCCCATAGTCATCATCTTCAATTCAATACTTTGTGACTTCTCCACTTTGGTTCTTTTCCTTTTCAAGAGTTATTAAACCTTTAAACCAACTCAATCATATTGATAAGACGGGGAACATACCTTATAATGGAAGAATTTCACCTCACTCAACTTCTCCCAAGCTCAAGTTCATCACAACATTGAAAAGGAACAAGAATAAACATCTTCCATAGATTATCGTAAGGTTTTGATGTTTGATATTTTCTTTCAATGGTATGGAAGTTTGTGGAATGTTGTAGAACCTTCAAGAATTCTCATTAACTCTCTTATAATGGGGAGATAAGTGTGGAAGGCTCTAGAGAAGGGTGGAGATAAGAAATGGTGAGAAATTAGATAATTTGGATGACTTAAAGGGATATATAAAGCAGCCCAATTCGGGTTGGGCTAGTGGGCCGAATTTAATGGACCTTTTAAGACGTTTCTAGAATTTCCGCGTAGATTCGCGGCTTCTGGCAGTCCGTTTTAAAACGCCCATAACTCCCTACTCCGATGTCATATTGATGAACGGTTTATTGCGTTGGAAACTAGACTCGACGAAATTCATTTTGGGCTCTTGAAACACCTTAAAACTCCTGATATACCCGGAGATATACCCTTCTAAAGTTGACCCAAAATTCTGTCCAAAATTCAACCAACTTTTTCCAAATTTTTTACAAACTTATTTTCTTCTATTTGCTTGGTCTCGGAATCTTCCGAACCTCTCCATACATGATATTTATCATTAATCATACTTGATAATGGTCATGTCCTTTGGTTCCAAGGTTGTCCTTCCCGGTTATGACTTACGAGATTGTAATTCATCCTTTACTTCATTATTACGTACTTCCCATGGCTTGTACCTTTCAAAACTTCATGGGACGTCTCCGATACTCCATTAATATGGTGAAGTACGTGGCATGCTCACGCTCTGAAAGTGCGAGGTGTAACACATATTGAGACTATTGATGTATTATTATTACTTCCAGACTTGTAGATTCTAGTTAGATGCTCTTGTATGATCAGACCAAATACTGGGGTGGTTTTGATGTATCTCCGTACTATTTATCTATTATTATGTCAGACTTACGTATTTTTATCTCTTCTGCTCATTTACTTATTTATTCATGCTGTTAAAATTGTTGGGATAAGGGTTTGCTTACCGAGGTGGGAAAGATAGGTGCCCGAGCGACTTAGTGAAATTGGGTCATGACAAGTTGATATCAGAGCCCTAGGTTACTCTATCTATAATACAAGAGCGTATCTGCGAGAGGCTATAGGGCATTTAAGAAACTTCACTTTATTTCATTCTCTCGTGCGACTTTATTCAAATTGATATCTAGTCAATTCCAATTGATATCTGAAACTCTCTTGTCTCAATCACCCACGGAGGGTGGAAACTTATCCTCAAATTCTTATGTGAATGGTCGATCTATGACGTGTTGTGAAATGGTACGAGATATGTTATCCTGATTCGGATGCGTGATCCAGTTCAGTCTCTAGTATGGCCTAATGATTCGATTGTATGGAGTCGCAATTATACTCAGATGTTATGTGGAGTCGCGATTAGACTTGTTTATTATGGGGGTTCGTGAGAAATGGGAAAAATACTTCAGAGGGTTACATGATCTCCATGTTTCAGTGTTGGGTTGCTTGGAAGTGACAAGTGCATTGATGGCTTAACAGTAGTGGGTTGCTCGATGATATGATCGGTTGACTTCAGCTTTGTCAAATCTTTATGATGGTGTGCATAACACTAATGAACCAATGGCGGGTCTACGATTCAGCAACAATAGAGCATTAAACTTCGGTATGTGAGAACAAGTGTAAGTTCGGTGATGACTATCGAATATGGGCAAACGTATTGTGATCGAAGGTAATAAAGAAAAGAAGTTGACAATAAGGACATGAAGGAAGCTTTTGTGGAAAGTGTGTAGCGAAGTAAGACTTCTTAGAATATCTTGTATATGAGTACTTTTCGTGATATTGGGGAAGAAAAAATTGGTATCTAACATGGTTGTCTGGACAAGGTTGCAATTGATGCGAGGGCGAATTTCGTGTTTAGTTGTGAAAGGTAAAAGGGGGTTCGGCATGACAGAACGGTACCGATGAAGGTGGTTGTCTGAGTTATGGTTATTATGGAGTATTGAATCTTGTGGAAATAATTAGGCTTCTGATGAGCTAGTAATCAACCGATAGAAATGACTTTAACTATGGGCTTATGCGATGAGTTAATGACTTGGGAAGTTACTGGTTGCTACACTTCGATTTGAGGAGAAGTATTGATATTGTTTGTGGTTCGTTCAGCTCAGAGGGATTGATTTAGAGGATCGAGTGGATTTGAGTGTTTGTTGGTTGATAGTGATAGAGTGATTTGAAATGAAATACGGGAACTGAAGGATTACAATGAGGCATCTTGCTATCATTTTCCAGATATTAAGGTTCGTAAGACTTGAGGTGAGGTAACATGGGTACGTGAGTCGTGTTTGGATTGCAGGGGCATTATATAATAACGTTCAGTAAAAGGGTAACCGATGAGGCTGATTGGTGTCTTTGAGGACTAGTACTGTTAACGATTTAAGTAAGGGATTAGTAAACCTGGGTACTTGAAATGGTAGATCAATAGTGGGTTAATTGAGTTAAGTTCGGTATACATTTTAAAAATTGAGTAAGGCAATTTAGGCAAGGACGATTCAGTGGGATACATGAGGATATTAGTGAGACTGTTTGTGTGATATGCTGGACTTAGAGAGTGTTCAAGTTAGAGTTGTAAGCATTAAGGAAACTCTAATGTGCAGAGTGTGTGGTACGATCCTTTCTCCAGGATTAATTCGGCTAGTTTGCAGGATTTATGTTTATGTGGTATTCGATGGAGTGGATTCGAGAATTGATTACGATATCGATGATAGTGAAGTGATTAGAAATTGGGAATTGACGAATTGAGAAAAGGTATAGTTGATTGTGAATCGATAAGAAAAAGGTACATCTTGGGTCAGTATGGATTGTGGTGTCATTTTCTTGCATATTCTAGTTGAGATGTGATTGTTGCATGAGCTTAAGAAGGAAATCTACAGGAATGGACTATGTGATATGACAGAGTTCCATGAGGTTCGTGATCAGCGACTAGTGAGAAGCATATATCAGTAAACCAACCTGTTGAGGTTTATAAAAAGTGGCTTGGTGGTACACCGTCGGATAAGTCTCGTAACCTTCTACAGTGGATGAATTAGCATGCTTTAAGAGAGAAGATTTGTGGAATCCCTATCATGTGAGGACATAGTTATATTTTCGAGGTGAGACCCTACTCATGGTAATATTTTATGTTGCAAGTAAAATTGACTAGACAGTTTGGGTAAGTGCTTTTGGTTATTAAAGACTTGGGGGTAGTTGCGTGAGATTTAGAGCAACAGTGTAAGACTGGATACTTTCAGAGAATTTACGAGCATATCAAGGTGATACTCTGAGAGGTTCGATGGTTATATAATTACTATATGAGACTTCAGGTTTTGTGTCGAAAAGTTCGGGGTTGTATCGGATTTGTGTATCGAGGAAAGGTTGAGAAACATGAAGATTGAAATTGTAAGGTATAACTCTTCGGTACTAAGTTGATAACTTGGATAGGACTCAACTTGTGGAGTCGAAAGTGATAGACATGATTTGTTCTGCGTGAGGAAAGGATTAAAATTGACCGCCACAGAGGTATGATAGGAATGTGAGTGGTGTCGGGAATTTGGAGTCAGTTCAAATGACAATTGGTGATATTCGAGAGTTGTGCATTCATTTAGGGTCAGCATGGTTCGAGTTAAGCTTAATGGTCTATGGTTATATTTCCAGGAAGATATTTAAAGATTCGATGCGTTTCGGCTCAGATTTGAGGTATGACAGATTTACCGAGCTTTGTCAAGGTTTCCTAGTGGATTTAATGATATTTTCTAATAACAGTTACTGGGATAGAAAAAGGGATTACAATGAGCGCAGTACATATTTGAGGAGGAACTGTTGCACGAGAGGCCTTTATAGTGATCAGTTGGGTTCCGACGGACTTTGCTTGGCGGGATATTCAGTGGTATGGTTCCTGTATTGTGATTTGAAGGTTTAAGAAGACTTGGAACTATCCAAGTTAACTGTCAGAAAGATTATTTTTGATGGAATTATGTAGAGATCTTAGGTGAATCAAGGATTTATTTCTGGCAAGAGTAAGTTATGGTTTCGGGCTTGTGGTGTGTGTTCATGTGTCCCTAAGAAATCGCGGTACGAGTAACGGCTTTAGAAGATGTGAGAGAAAGAGTTAGCGAAATCATAGTATTTTATTGGTTCAGAATGGGCTATGGTTTGTGACATGTTTTAGAGGATTGTGTTGGTTTAGGGAAGTGTTTGTGGGGCCTATTGATCGCGTTCAGAGTTGCAGTTTTATCAAATCAGAGAAATCGAGCAAAGCTATTCGTTCGAGGCTCAGTTGCGAGGGAAATTCAAATACGGAGATATGAGAATTGGAGCTTGAGCTAAGTTTGGAGAGTTGTGACTGGTAAAGTGAGCGATCAGGTTTTTCTGAATGTTACACCCAATAAGGGTGTCATGCGATGTGGGAAGGAGGGCAAGTGAGCCCGAGGTATATTGGCCTATTTTTGACTATCCGTTGTATTGATCCTCTATTCTATGAGTTAGTTTTTCACCAGGCTGGTCAGGTGTTCATCCGGTCTTCTATGCTTCTATGTTGAAGAAGTGCCATTCTGATGGTTCCTATATCATTCGTTGGGATTTTGTTTTGTTCGAAGAGAATCTTTCCTATTAGGAGAAGCCCAATATGTGCTCGAGATATCCTCAGTTGTTGCGGGCACAGGTATCTTTCCCCGTTCGCTTCCTTGTCTCTCGAGGACGAGCGATTATTTAATTGGTATCTGATGTAACGACCTGTTTGGTCGTTACTACTTTTTTGATGCTTTTGACCCTTCCCCGAGCTTTTTTAGCTCATATTTGACCCGAGAGGATCGTTGACATGCTTCCCGAGGTGTTTGGATATGATTTGGGTGACTTTTGGGAAATTTGGCTTAAATCGAAAAAGGTTGACTTAAAGTTGATTTTTGGGTAAACGAACTTTTTCAAAAATCCGTTGATTCCGAGAGGTCCGGATGGTCTTTTAGAACTTGTTTGTATATCTGGATCGGTTCCCAGTGCACTCGGGTGCATTTCGGGACTTGGGTTGGGAAGTTGATGTTTAGGTATCGGGGGTTGACTTGGTCTTTGAGACCTCTGTTGGGAATTCTGAGGCCTCAAGTGCATTCATAGCGTGTTTTTATATATGTCTACATATTTGGTATGTGAGCAGATGGCCGCGGGAGATAGTCGAAAATTCGGGTTGAGAGTGTGAAAACTTGGGATTTTCTAGTGTCTGGTGCCCGCTTGGCGGCACCAGCACCACGGCAGCGGTACCGCTGTAGCAGTCACCCTACCGCTGAAGCGGTCTATGTAATTTGGGCATGACCGTTGGAGCGGTCGTGGGACTGCCGAAGCGATGCCACTGAAGCGGTCTACTTGTTGCGGAAGCGGGTGACGGGCAGTTAATTTCATTAGATGAAGTGTTAAAAGCCCTAAGTCCCTCATTTATTACTATTCAAAAAACAGAGTTATTGGGAGCATTTCAAGATGATTCTTGGGGGAAAATCTTGGTCGTCAGTCCTTTTATCTCCTTTACTATTCCTTGATTTCATTATCACCTTAGGATTCCATTATCATGCTAGTTCACTAAGAGTTCCAGAATTAAAAGAGGGTTCAATGAGTTATTCTTGTAGGCTTTGTAATCATGATTTATTGGTTGGGTTAGCTTCTTTAAGCATGGAATATATGATTAGAATCTTTTATTTCATAATTTCTTCCTAATTAGTGGCTAATTTATGAGATTAGAAGTAGGGTTTATACCCAAATTTGAGTGTTTTGCCTTGAATCCGAATTTAAGTAAGTTGGTTATTCTAGCTTGATATTGATGGGAATTGATCACCTAGAGCTTTAATTTCATGTTGGAACCTTTAGATTCCTAATTTCACCCTTATAGTTCATAAAACCCATTCCATAGGTTGGGGATTTGCGTCTTGAATAGAAGTACGGTTTGATTGATGTTCTTGTTTCTAATTTCATGATTCGAATGTGCTTAGACTTTCTTTATCTTGAGGCTCTAAGGAAAGGAGAGACTAAGGTGTGATTGTGGAGACCTTGCTGTTCGGCCTTCCAGGTAGGTTACGGCTTACCCTATGGTGAGACTTCGTTTAGCGAAGCATATATTTAGATGATATTATCGGAGAATGCATGTAAACCTTTGGGTATGAAGTTTGGTTGGATATTGTCTTAGGTTGGGCCTTGTTATGTGATTTGGGGGTCAGCCACGGACGAGCTCTGGGCATATAGAGTTTTTTTGCCTGTACTCTGTCAAATTATAGTGTAGTTTAAGATATCGTCCCACAGAGATTGGAACCACTTAGGCTACAGATTTATATTATCCCGGTTACTATTTGAGAGAATCCAATTGTTGAAAAGAGAGTAATGTCTTAAAATTAAGTACTTAAACAAAACAAATAATTTCCTAAAGATTCAAAAGAGTTGGGAATAATTGAAGTCACTTGGTTATTATTATAATACAATCTTAATATAATATATTTCACGAAAGAATAATTGCTTATTTCTAAAACAATTACATTTTCTCACTTGGAAATAACCAATTAATAACATTCCTTGAGGTTATGCATATTAATTGAGTTACAACTAATGAAAATTAAAATGAAATAATTTTCTTGCCTAAATTGTGTCATAAGGTGTAAAGACCTCTTGAGATTAGTCTTTATATCAATAAACTTATTTGAGTCAATTCCTCCTTGAGGATTAGAATTAAAAGAAATAAGACAAAGATATCCTTAAATCTATACACTTGTTTGAGTCAATTACTTCTTGTGAATTAGATCCGAAAGAAGCAAGATCAAAGATTTGGAATAATATATAACTAAAAATTATTATTACTCTAATATTTTATACAATAATTATAAAGTATAATTTTGCTTCGTGAGAATTACAAAATTAATATAAGAATAACTACAACATAAAGTATTATAGAGTAGGGATAATATTTAGGAAAAGTCTAAAATTTCGACACAAAGTAAATATAGAGATAAAGAACTAATTAAAACAAAGATAAATACTATAATAACATACCAAGCTTCATCAACTATTCACATAAAAAGATATTACTACATTAAGGAGTATATAAACAAAAGATCCACTAAAAGATAAAAAAATAAAAATAAAAGAAAAATAAAAAGAAAGAAAGAAAGAGCAAGAACAAAGCTAGAGAGAAAAGTGGTTATTTTCCTACTACTCAAGATGTCTTCTATACAAAGAGTTGCCTTCTATTTATAGAAGTGAATTTTCTCATTAAATGTGAAATTGTAGTGTGAGGAAGATGTATCTTGAGAAGATATATTTTGAGAAAAATATATCCTTGAGGAAGATGTAACTTCACTTTTTGTATTGTGAAGTGGATGTTTTGCAATCTCATCTTTTCTTTCAGTGGATGTGTTGCAATCTCCTCTTTTCTTTCATCTTTAGATATATTCATAGCTTTCTTATTTCCTGCAAAATATTATTAGAAAACACATAGAAATTGAAGTATTATATAACTTCTTTATCTAAAATAGTATAGCTTTAAGTATATAATATATGTATTTTTATTTCCATCAAATACACCCACACTTGAACCCTTGCTCATCCTCGAGCAAAGGACACAAAATAAAATAGCGTCTAAAATTTTAAGTAACATTATGAGAACCTTTGACAAACAAGAATCAACTAAGATTACATTACGAGTTCAAATAATTTTATCCGCACTCATATTCATCTATTGAGAATCAAAATCACAATATTTTCTAATCCCAGTGTGTCTCACCAAATAAAGAGAGATGCCCATGAATCACACAATATATTAATATAAATCAAAGAAGGGCACAGATAGAAAAATTCTTTCACTCTCAACAAAGAAGTATCTCAAGCTACTCGAAATTGCCATAAGCTTGCCTAGCATGTGATTCTCCACTAATATAGGAGTCCTTGAGTTGTGATCATGTAGGACTTTTATAAGGTTGCAATGTGGGTTTAGGGATGGATAGGATACATATGGGTAAAAGTGACTCAAGTCCCTTATAAGAATCACAATATGTAACACTTAAGCACCATTGCTTTCCTTCTTCCAAAACAAATCAACCTCATGTATTCCTTTATTTTTATTTCACCAAAATACCATTTTTCACCCGGACACAAAATAAAATAGCGGCTAAAATTTTAAGTAACATTATGACACCTTTTGACAAACAAGAATCAACTAAGATTACATTACGAGTTCAAATAATTTTATCCTCATATTCATCTATTGAGAATCAAAATCGCAATATTCTTTTTTTGCCCATGAATCACACAATATATTAATATAAATCAAAGAAGGGCACAGTAGAAAAATTCTCTCACTCTCAAAAGATCAATAAAATTGCTCTTGCCTAGCATGTGATTCTCCATCGGAGTCCTTTTTTGATCATATAGGACTTCTTTCTTTCACAATGGGTATGATTCATTCTCACACCACAATATTTGACATTTTGCAAAACAAATCAACCTTTATTCCTTTTTATTTTCCATTTTTCATAGCTATCAAAAAATTTCCTTGTAGTTTTTTTTTTTTTTTTTAATGACAGCATTCTTAAAAGATCAATAAGCTCAATATCATCGTTTTTCTTCTTTCTTTCACAAATACTTTCTCACACATGCATTTTGCATTCAACTTTTTTATTTATTTATAGCGGCAAAAAGGTAATAGAGCGAATAAATAGATGTGATAACGAAGATTAGGCTAAGCTTGATGTTTGGCTTATCAAGAAAATAAGGGATAATTCACTTAGGCTCAAGAGGGTTGACTAGGGATAAAAATAATTAAGGTAGGTCAATTTAGGTCATGATTCAGCAAGGAAGACCTACTTTCATTTCTCAACTAAAAATCTACCTAGAATTTCACCTCAAACCACATTTAAGGCAAGTTCTAGATTTTCGAATAAGCAGGAGAATTGTACAATATAACCTCACAACACAATACACTTGGGATCAATAAACATTATAATTTTAATCGCCAATAAAAAAAATATGAGGTTGGAAAGGTATTTTAACCCATGAATGATACTCAATCAAATATGTTTTTTCAAAATCTCATTTTAAGAAAAACAAATTTTAGCCGACTTATATATTATTATATATTCTAAAAAAGTGTTCAATTCAAAATATTACGACCATAGTAAAGAATTGAACAAAGAAATCTATGGAAGTATAGAAAGGTAATTATGTTACAAAATGAAAAAATATATATATAAATATATTGAAATAATATATATATTTCTTTACCCCCACACTTAAATATTGTCATGTCCCCATGACAAATAATTTAAAAGCAAGAGGAAAGGGGCCCCCCCCCCCCCCCCCCCCCCCCCCCCCCTCTTTTTTTTTTTTTTTTTCTCCTTGAGCTTGTGAACTCCACCCCAAGTTCTGCATCACTTTTTCTTTTTCGTTCCATGGGGTTCCCTTCAGAGCTCATTTGGCCAAGAACATTACAAAATATCTTCTTTTTCCGTACATCCCGCTCTTTATTGGCCTTGTATCGAGCGGACAAACAACTGTGCATGATGATCCTTAACTCCATTTTGCATTTTTCACCGAGATCTTTCCACGCATTTTCCTGAAAATCCCTAATAATAAATCCACAAAATCATAATGATCAAAAGATATTGAAGAATATTGGTCAAAGGATATTTTATTTGTGCTTGTGATCTCTTTATTCTCATTTTCTTCCAAATTAAACAATTTATGTGGATAAGAAAAATGGGGTGCACTCATCACTTGTTGAATTAAATTTAACCAAACCTTTATTGTCCACCTTCTCCACTAAATCAGACCTTTCATCATGAGCAGTAGATTCTTTTTCATAAGACTCATTTATTTTATCAATTGATCCTTCTTCATAAGACATAGTTTCATTTAAGAGTTCACCACAATTATAAGAGATTACCATACTTACTAATTGATTTAATTGCATTGTTAGATTTGTAATGACTTTATGATTCGGTGCATAGTTTTCATTGGAGTGTTTTATGAAATTATGCACAGTCTTTTTCAGTTTCACATTCTCTTCTTGTGATGGTTGGCTAGTCTTATTTTGACTCCATAAAAAATTTGGGTGTTGATAACATTCTGAATTGTATTCACACTCATACGAATCATCATACCTGTAGAAACTAGAAACATCGTGAGGTTGTTCATAAAATGAATCAAAAAAGATAGGACTACCTGCTTGACATTCATCGTAGAGGTGATTTCCACCACAATATTCACAAGTAACACACCTTTGGTTGATTAATTCCTTAATGTCTTTCATTCTCCTTTGCCTGATTAATTCTTCAATATCTTTTAGTTTTGCAGAAATACCGAATGTGTTACCTGTTTGACCTTCAAAGCTTTAGTGGTTGCCTCCACAAAAATCACATGTTACTGACCTTCGGTTAATTTTATCAATTAATTCTTCAAGGTCTTTCAGTCTCCCAGAACCGTCATATAAGAAAGTGTTACCTGCTTGACATTCATGACTAAGATAATTTTCACCACAATTATCACAAATAACTGACCTATGGTTGATTCTAATTGGTAATTTTTCAACGTCTTTTGATTTCTCAGAATCACCATATGAGAACTCATCAAAGAGTTCGCAATCATCTTCATATTCATAAATGACTGATGGGCAATTCAATGTCTGATGGTTCCCACCACAAAGATTTTAAGTGATAATCACTTGACAATGACTTTCGACAAGATAATCTATGTTACACCTCAAAAAAATTTCCTTCCGTTGCATAGTAAATAGACTAACGTAGTGTGAGAAGTATATGATGTTTCTATAAGAAAGAAGCAGTATTTAATGGTCCTCATTAAGATTTCGAAGCCGTTTGAGGCAAGAAAATAAAGTCGTTGAAGAATGTCAAGTATCAGTCGTGCTTTGAAAGAGGGTTACAAGTACCGAGCTAACGTTTATCAAATGATGCCTTGAGGAAAAGTTATAACGCTCCTTAGATTGCTAATGAAGTGTTAAACAAGTGCTAAGAAGGGTCGATAAGGATTGGAGATCAAACAAATCGACGGTAATCATTTCAGAAAAGTGGAGTTATACGACCACTTATACGGTCCGTATAACTTTATACGGTCCATATAACCCAACAGAAAAGTTGTTTTGCCTGATGGTGAAGTACGGACACTTATACGGACCGTACAATGTTATACGGACCGTATAAGGGTCCGTATAAGTCCCGACGGGCTGAGTTATTTTCAAGTATAAAATGATGTTCCCACTTCATTATTTTCATTTTCCACATTTCTCCACTTCTCTCCAAGGCTCTAGAACATTCCACACATTTCAATTTCAAGAATCCAAGGGAAATCAAGGAGCAATATCATTAATCCAAGGAAATCAAGTGCAAGGAAGCTCTTAGGGGTTGCTAGAGTCAAGAAATATCTTTGGATGGAAGCTAGGGTTTTTCTTCAAGTGAAGCATTTTCATCCAAAACTTGCTCCTACACAATCAAAGGTGAGTTTCATGATCATTACATGTTATTTAGCATATTGAATGGTTGAAAGACTTAAATTATGGAAGAAAGTGAAATATGGAGCTCAAGTGTGAAATTATGGTATTCTTGAATAGTAGTTGACATGAGTCATAATTCTTGAGATGTTATGAGTATAATCTTGTTATAAATGATATTAAGAACGTGGGAGAAACATTATAGGAGGATGAATGTAATGTTGTATTATGACTATGGTTATGGATGACCTTGAAATGGAATTGGGGGAATTGAATAATGTATGGTTGATGAAGATTGTTGATTATGAGATGATGAATGTTATTATTGGTGTTTGGGATTTGTTATATGATATGGAGAATGTTGTAGAAACAAAGGAGATGCTGCCCAATTTTCATTAGCTTTAGTTCAAGCATACTTATGTTATCGATTATCTAATTTTAGTACGAACTCCCTTGAATGTAGAAACATGAATATTGGAGGGGAGCGTTCAAGTGATAAAGTTAGCGAAACGTAAAGGTATGTGAGGCTAGTCCCTTATTTTCTAAGGCATGATTCCTACGACATGATTCCTTTTTATCTTTTCATGAGTTCTTTACATTCCAGAAACTATGAGTCTATGCTTATAAAGAGTTTCTCATGAGATAAAGATAAGAGACATGTTACCAATACGATAATGATGATGATGATGAGTCTATGTCTAAAGATTCCAAAGCCTATGATATGATATTCTTATGAAGTCAATGATTCTTTGATGATATTCATTGTTGTTACACTCACCTTATGGTGCTAGTTCCTTCAAGGTGAGACAGGATGATTATGACTACTCCATAATGGAATCGGGGGTTCTCGACCTTACGTCACCCCGATAGAATTATAGCTTATCCTTGAGTTTTTATGCATGCATTATGATGAGATTACACCGTGCCTATATAGCCGGGCAGACACCGCTATACACTATGTCTAGAGGGCATGGGCAGACACCACTAGTGGGTGGCATGAGATGTTTATGCCAGACGCGGGAGGCCTGGATGGGGGCTTATGATGATTCACACCGCACCTATATGGTCGGGCAGCTTATATATGCATACTTGATATGATGATGTTTATGATGTAAGTTAGCATGCATTATTCAGTCTTAAGTGACATTCAGTTACAGGTTGTTTCCTCATTGATGTTCCCTTGTTCCTTTGACATGCTATTATTGTTCATGCCTTACATACTCAGTACAATCTTCGTATGACGTCCTTTTCTTTTTGAACGCTGTGTTCATGCCCACAGGTAGACAGAGAGGTGGCCCAGATTCCTAGGAGCTACTCAGCAGACCTACAGGAGCACTCCATTACTTCGGAGGTGCCATTTTGATATATTCTTTTGTGTACATATATGGGCATGACGGGGTCCTGTCCCGTCCTTATGTCTAGTATTCTAGTAGAGGCTCGTACATGCGTATGTGTGGATGGTAGATGTCCCATGATGATTATATTGTACATTTGTATATGTTTTTGTAGCCGTGAGGGCTTGTGTATATCCATGTATTGCCTTGGAGTTATACGTGTCCAGAATGACTATGATGACTAATGTAAAAAGGGGTGCTCGGTAGCCAGCTCCGGGTACCCGTCATGGCCCCCTAGTCGGGTCGTGACAAAAGTGGTATCAGAGCAGTTCCGTCCTAGGGTGTGTCTACGAGCTGTGTCCAGCAGAGTCTTGTTTATGGGTGTGAAGCGCGCCACACTTATAAACAAGAGGCTGCGGGGCATTTAGGAAAAATGACCATTCTTCTTCTCATTAGATCGTGCCATAGAGCTTTTTTATAAGATTTTCTCCTCCCTAATTGTGCGTTATGATTTCAGTGATGCCGGTAAAGAGAAAAGCTACAGCCGCTCAGAAGGGCAGGGCTACGACAGAAAGGCGAATAGAAAGGGAGCCGCCAACAAATATAGAAGAAGGTGAATCTCATAATGAGGCTCCATCCAATATCTCTCACAGTCCGCCTATTCTAGAAGAGCAAGAGGGGGCTTCAGCTCCGACTCCTATGCCTCCAGTTCCTCCACCGGGTGCTTCGAGTCAACAAATGAACGAAACTATTTAGCTATTGACACAGTTAGTTGCCGCTCTGGTATAGTAGCAGAGTACGGGTCCAAGTGATAGGGTGACTAGTGCTAGAGCCCGTGATTTCATGAGATTAAATCCTCCAAAATTTTCGGGTCAAAGCCGGACAAAGACCCGCAAGGTTTTATTGATGAGATGCTGAGAGCGTTGAGAATTATCCATGCCTCTGATAGGGAATTTATGGAGTTGTCTTCCTATAGACTCCGGGATGTGGCGGTCCTTTGGTATAACAACTGGATATCTTCGAGAAAGGAAAATGCACCTCCCCCAATTTGGCATGAATTTGTAGATGCTTTCATCCGCCACTATTTGCCACCCGAGGTTCGAAGGGCCCGAGCTAACAGATTTTTAAATTTAAAGCAAGTGAATATGAGTTCCCGGGAGTATAGCCTTCTCTTTAATTCATTGGCTAGATATGCTCCGACTATGGTGGCTGACATGGGAGATAGAGTATATCGATTCGTGAGTGTCTTAGGGCCCCATTTGATCAAAGATTTCTTGATGGCTTCATTGCAAGAGGGGATAGATATTTCCCGTATTTAGAAGAGCAGCAACGTCCGCAAAGGGGAGAGCGTGATATTGATAGAGGACAAAGTAAGAGGGCCAGATCTGTTGGTGCCGGTAGCGACTATATAAGGGGTCGAGGCAGCCATATTCTAGATATTCAGCGCAGTCGGTGACTAGTGCACCTCCTCGGTTTACAGATAGGAGATTTGATCGCGCCATTCATTCTGGACAGGGTCAGAGTTCAAGAGTCTCAGGTTCCCAGTTTGGAGGTGATCCTAGCCAGCGGCGACCACTAGTTCCGCGATGTAGCCAGTGCGGTAGATTACATTCTGGTCAGTGTCATCGAGGTTCAGATGCTTGCTATGCCTGTGGTCAGGTTGGGCACATGATGCGAGACTGCCCATCGATGAGTGGTAGAGTTGGGGTTCAGCCCACAGGATCCGCAGTCGGTTCTTCTTCTTCTGTGCGCCCGATAGGGCGTACCCCGAGCCCCGCAGGCCGTGGTAGGGCAGGGGGGGAGCATCCGCCTGGCGGTACCCAGCCCCATATTTATGCTTTGGCCGGACGTCAGGATCTTGAGTCCTCCCCGGATGTGGTTATAAGTATTCTATCCATATTCTCTCATGACGTTTATGCATTGATTGATTCGGGTTCTACGTTGTCTTATATTACTCCTTATATTACTGGTTGTATTGGGGTGAAACCCGAGCCAATTAAACCTTTTGAGGTATCTACCCCGATTGGTGATCCCGTAATAGCTAGACAAGTATACAAAAACTGTGTAATTGTTGTATATGATCGTCAGACTAAAGTTGATTTAGTTGAGCTGGAAATTCTAGATTTCGATGTGATTATGGGTATGGATTGGGTGGCTTCTTGTTATGCAAATGTCAATTGCAGAATGAAACTAGTCCGATTCCAATTCCTGAGAGAACCCGTGCTTGAATGGAAAGGTAATACAGCATCTCCAAGAGGTAGGTTTATTTCCTACCTTAAGGCAAGGAAAATGATAGCTAAGGGCTATATTTATCACCTTGTCCGAGTTCATGACACCAAAGCAAAGCCACCTATTTTTTAATCCGTCCCGGTAGTGAATGAATTTCCGGATGTATTTCCCAATGAACTTCCAGGCCTTCCTCCGGAAAGAGAAATTGACTTTGCTATTGACGTGTTACCGGATACTAAACCAATTTCTATTCCTCCTTACCGAATGGCTCCTACAGAATTGAAAGAGCTAAAGGCACAACTAAAAGAATTGCTCGAGAAGGGATTCATTAGGCCCAGTTCATCACCGTGGGGAGCACCCGTCTTATTTGTGAAAAGGAAAGATGGCTCTCTACGGATGTGCGTTGATTACAAATAGCTAAATAAGGTGACGATAAAGAATAAATATCCGCTTCCCAGAATTGATGATCTATTTGACCAATTACAGGGTGCTAAATGATTTTCCAAAATTGTTCTAAGATCGGGGTATCACCAAGTGAGAGTTAGAGAAGAAGATATTCCCAAAACAGCTTTCAGGACGAGATATGGCCATTATGAATTTCGGGTGATGTCATTTGGGTTGACTAATGCTCCGGCGGTGTTTATGAATCTAATGAATAATGTATTCAGGCCTCTCGTAGATCTGTTTGTGACCGTGTTCATTGATGATATTCTAGTATACTCTCGGACAGAAGCAGAACATGCAGACCATTTACGTATTGTCCTTGAGATCCTTCAGACTCGAGAATTATATGCTAAGTTTTTGAAATGTGAATTTTGTCTTAATTCCGTGACTTTTCTGGGCCATATTATCTCAGCTGGTGGCATTCGAGTAGATGTTCAAAAGATTGAAGCTGTGAAGACTTGGCCAAGGCCCACAACACCGACAGATGTCCGTAGCTTCTTGGGATTAACAGGCTATTATAGGAGATTTATAGAGGGATTCTCATCTATTTCAGCACCATTGACGAAACTAACTTAGAAATCCGCAAAATTCCAATGGACCGATGCTTGTGAACGCAGTTTCCAGGAATTGAAGGATAGATTGACTTCAGCCCCAGTTCTGACACTCCCAGAAGGGCCAGATGGTTATGTGGTGTATTGTGATGCCTTTGGTGTTGGGTTAGGCTGTGTGTTGATGCAGCACGATAGAGTTATTGCCTATGCTTCAAGGCAGATGCGGAAACATGAAAAGAATTATCTGACCCATGATCTTGAATTGGCCGCGGTTATTCATGCGCTAAAAATGTGGAGACATTATTTGTACGGCATTCATGTTGACATTTATATAGATCACAAAAGTCTCCAATATATTTTCAAGCAGAAGGAGTTAAATCTACGGCAAAGGCGGTGGTTGGAACTGCTGAAGGATTATGATGTGCGTATCTTATACCACCCCGGAAAGACGAATGTAGTAGCTGATGCACTTAGCCGCAAATCAATGGGTAGTTTATGTGATGTCCCACCGAAGAAGAAAGAATTAATCCATGAGCTCCACCAGCTAGCTAGCCACGGAGTTCGTTTAATTGATTCAGGCGATGCACGAATTGGTATTCACCACCCAACTGTTTCATCCTTAGATATGGAAGTGAAAGACCACCAATATGAAGATCCTCAGTTAAGTCACTATAGAGATACATTTCCTGAGAAAGAGAAGTTGCCATTTAAAATTTGTGTAGATGGAGTTCTTAGATACCGAGGTAGGCTATGTGTTCCAGGTGTGGCAAGACTACATCATCGGATTCTAGAAAAGGCTCACTACTCTCGGTATTCTATTCACCCAGGGGCGACAAAGATGTATCACGATCTTAAGCTAATGTATTGGTGGGATAGAATGAAGAAGGACATAGCAGAATTTGTAGCTCAGTGTCCCAATTGCCAACAAGTGAAAATCGAACATCAAAAGCCAGGAGGATTATTGCAAGCTATAGAGATTCCGACTTGGAAATGGGAAGTAATTAATATGGATTTTATTGTAGGGTTACCTTGTTCCCGAAGCAAGTATGATTCCATATGAGTGATCGTGGACAGACTCACGAAATCAGCTCATTTCCTTCCAGTCAGAACCACATACTCGGCAAAAGATTATGCAAGGTTGTATCTCAAGGAAATTGTGCGACTTCATGGTGTCCTGATATCTATTATCACAGATCGAGGAGCCCAATTTACAGCAAAACTTTGGAAGTCTTTCCAAGAAGGTTTGGGTACTCAGGTAAGGCTTAGCACAGCGTTTCATCCATAAACTGATGAACAAGCCGAATGCACTATTCCAACCTTAGAAGATATGAAACGGGCATGTGTGCTAGATTTCTGTGGTAGCTGGGATGACCACTTACCTCTTATTGAGTTTGCATACAACAATAGCTATCATTCCAGTATTCAGATGGCCCCATACGAATCTCTATATGGTATAAAGTGTAGATCCCCAATTAGGTGGTTTAAAATAGGGGAGGTACAGCTAATAGGCCCTGAGCTGATTCAACAAGCGGTGGAAAAGGTCAAGGTTATTCGAGATCGATTAGTGACAGCCCAAAGTCGCCAGAAATCTTATGCGGACAACCGTCGGCGAGACTTGGAATTCCAAGTTAATGATTGGGTATTCTTAAAAGTATCACCGATGAAAGGCGCGATGAGATTTGGCAAGAAGGGAAAATTGAGTCCTCGATATATTGGACCTTATAAAATTGTACATAAGACAGGCCAAGTAGCATATGAACTAGACTTACCCCTAGAACTCGAATCAGTCCATCCAGTTTTTCATGTGTCCATGCTCCGAAAATGTGTTGGAGATCCTACTAGGATCATGCCGGTAGACGATGTTTCAAGTTACGAAAAAGTTGACTTATGAGGAAGTACCCATTTCCATATTAGATAGGCAAGTACGGAGACTTAGAAACAAAGAAGTAGCTTCAGTCAAAGTCTTATGGAGAAACAATAACTGAGAAGAAATGACTTGGGAAGCGGAAGAAAATATGAAGTCCAAGTACCCACACTTGTTTCAACCCCCGGAAGAGATTCAAGATGAAACATTGATATTATGAGGTATGCATGCTTTCTTTTTTATGTTTTTGGTCATGTGTGGCCATAAATTATTGCTATTGTGTTGTAGCCCTGTGAGGCACTGTTATTGTGGGTCACATGACAGGATGGTAGAGCCATATTACGGGGGAAACTCTGGTGAAATTTTCGTAGAATTCCCGAGAACTTAACATTTGAGGACGAATGTTTTAAAGGGGGGAAGAATGCTACACCTCGAAAAAGTTTCTTGTCATTGCATAGTAAATAGACTAACATAGTGTGAGAAGTATATGATGTTTCTATAAGAAAGAAGCAGTATGTAACGGTCCTCTTTAAGATTTCAAGGCCATTTGAGGCAAGAAAAGAAAGTCATTGAAGAATGTCAAGTATTAGTTGTGCTTTGAAAGAGTGTTACAAGTACCGAGCTAACGTTGCTCAAATGACGCCTTGAGGAAAAGTTATAATGCTCCTTAGATTGCTAATGAAGTGTTAAACAAGTACTAAGAAGGTTCCATAAGGATTAGAGATCAAACGAACCGACGGAATTCATTTCAGAAAAGTGGAGTTATACGACCACTTATACGGTCCATATAACTTTATGTGGTCCGTATAAGGGTCCGTATAACCCAACAGAAAATATGTTTTGCCTGATGGTGAAGTACGGACACTTATACGGACCGTACAATGTTATACGGACCGTATAAGGGTCCGTATAAATCCCGACGGGCTGTGTTATTTTCAAGTATAAAATAATGTTCTCACTTCATTATTTTCATTTTCCACACTTCTCCACTTCTCTCCAAGGCTCTAGAACATTCCACACATTTCATTTTCAAGAATCCAAGGGAAATCAAGGAGCAATATCATTAATCCAAGGAAATCAAGTGCAAAGAAGCTCTTAGGGGTTGCTAGAGTCAAGAAATCTCTTTGGATTGAAGTTAGGGTTTTTCTTCAAGTGAAGCATTTTCATCCAAAACTTGCTCCTACACAATCAAAGGTGATTTTCATGATCATTACATGTTATTTATCATATTTAATGGTTGAAAGACTTAGATTATGGAAGAAAGTGGAATATGGAGCTCAAGTGTGAAATTATGGTATTCTTGAGATTTATGAGTATAATCTTGTTATAAATGATATTAAGAACGTGGGAGAAATATTATAGGAGGATGAATGTAATGTTGTATTATGACTATGGTTATGGATGAACTTGAAATGGAATTGGGAGAATTGAATAATGTATGGTTGATAAAGATTGTTGATTATGAGATTATGAATGTTATTATTGATGTTTGGGATTTGTTATATGATATGGAGAAATTTGTAGAAACAAAGGAGATGCTGCCCAATTTTCATTAGCTTTAGTTCAAGCATACTTATGTTACCGATTATCTAATTTTAGTACGAACTCCCTTGAATGTAGAAACGTGAATATTGGAGGGGAGCGTTCAAGTGATAAAGTTAGCAAAATGTAAAGGTATGTGAGGCTAGTCCCTTCTTTTCTAAGGCATGATTCCTACGGCATGATTCCTTTTTATCTTTCCATGACTTCCTTACATTCCAGAAACTATGAGTCTATGTTTATAAAGGGCTTCTCATGAGATAAACATAAGAGACATGTTACGAATACGATAATGATGATGATGAGTCTATGTCTAAAGATTCCAAATCCTATGATATGATATTCTTATGAAGTCAATGATTCTTTGATGATATTCATTGTTGTTACACTCACCTTATGGTGCTAGTTCCTTCAAGGTGAGGCAGGATGATTATGACTACTCCATAATGGAATCGGGGGTTCTCGACCTTACGTCACTCCGATAGAGTTATAGCTTATCCTTGAGTTCTTATGCATGCATTATGATGAGATTACGCCGTGCCTATATAGCCGGGCAGACACCGCTATACGCCATGTCTAGAGGGCATGGGCAGACACCACTAGTGGGCGGCATGAGATGTTTACCCCGGACGTGGGAGGCCTGGACGCGGGCTTATGATTTCACATCGCACCTATATGGTTGGGCAGCTTATATATGCATACTTGATATGATGATGTTTATGATGTAAGTTAGCATGTATTATTCGGGCCTTAAGTGACATTCGATTCTGTGTTGTTTCATCGATGTTCCCTTGTTCCTTTGACATGCCATTATTATTCATGCCTTACATACTCAGTACAATATTCATACTGGCGTCATTTTCTTTTTGGACGTTGTGTTCATGCCCACAGGTAGACAGCGAGGTGGCCCATATTTCTAGGAGCTACTCAGCAGACCTACAGGAGCACTCCATTACTTCGGAGGTGCCATTTTGATATATTCTTTTGTGTACATATATGGGCATGACGGGATCCTGTCCCGTCTTTATGTCTAGTACTCTAGCAGAGGTTCGTAGATACGTATGTCTGGGTGGTAGATGTCCCATGATGATTATATTGTACATTTGTATATCGTTTTTGTAGCCGTGAGGGCTTATGTATATCCATGTATTGCCTTGGAGTTATATGTGTCTAGAATGACTATGATGACTAGTGTAAAGAGGTGTGCTCGGTAGCCAGCTCTGGGTACCCATCATGGCCTCCTAGTCGGGTCGTGACAATCTACGTGGTTGATTAAGATTCGTTTTGAAGGTGCATGAAATGCTCTTCCAAGTCTTGGTCGTGACAATTGTTACGTGAAAAAAATTGATTAAATAATGATAATATATATATAGAGTAATAATATAAACTTTTTATAATATAATACTAATAATAATATTATATAATGTTCTATAATATAATAATAATATTAAACGATAATAATAATAATAATAATAATAATAATAATAATAATAATAATAATAATAATAATAATAATAATAATAATAATAATAATAATAATAATAATAATAATAATAATAATAATAATAATAATAATAATAATAATATATAATAATAATAATAATAATAATAATAATAATAATAATAATAATAATAATAATAATAATAATAATAATAATAATAATAATAATAATAATAATAATAATAATAATAATAATAATAATAATAATAATAATAATAATAATAATAATAATAATAATAATAATAATAATAATAATAATAATAATAATAATAATAATAATAATAATAATAATAATAATAATAATGATAATAATAATAATAACAACAACAACAACAACAACAACTTCAAGTTTTAGTCCCCTAGAACTTATCAGTTACTAGAAAATAAAATACTTGAATAGATAGTAAATAAAAATCTCAAAGTAGTAATAAAATAATTAATCTGAAGTAAATGTTTACCAATACCCGGCAACGGTGCCAAAAATTTGATGAGCTCTGGGCATATAGAGTTTTTTTGCTCGTACTCTGTCAAATTATAGTATAGTTTAAGATATCGTCCCACAGAAATTGAAACCACCTAGGCTACAGATTTATATTATCCCCGTTACTATTTGAGAGAATCAAATTGATGAAAAGAGAGTAATGTCTTAAAATTAAGTACTTAAACAAAACAAATAATTTCCTAAAGATTTAAAAGAGTTGGGAATAATTGAAGTCACTTGGTAATATTATAATCAGACAATCTTAATGTAATATATTTCACGAAAGAATAATTGATTTTTTCTAAAACAATTACATTTTCTCACTTGGAAATAACCAATTAATAACATTCCTTGAGGTTATGCATATTAATTGAGTTACAACTAATGAAAATTAAAATGAAATAATTTCCTTGCCTAAATTGTGTTATAAGGTGTAAAGACCTCTTGAGATTAGTCTTTATATCAATAAACTTATTTGAGTCAATTCCTCCTTGAGGATTAGAATTAAAAGAAATAAGACAGAGATATCCTTAAATCTATACACTTGCTTGAGTCAATTCCTTCTTGTGAATTAGATTTGAAAGAAGCAAGATCAAAGATTTGGAGTTATATATAACTAAAAATTATTATTACTCTAATATTTTATGCAATAATTGTAAATTATTAATTTTGCTTCGTGAGAATTACAAAATTAATACAAGAATAACTATGACATAAAGTATAATAGAGTAGCAATAATATTTAGGAAAAGTCTAAAATTCCGACACAAAGTAAATATAAAGATAAAGAACTTTAGGACAAGGAATAATTAAAACAAAGATAAATACTATAATAACATACCAAGCTTCATCAACTATTCCCATAAAAAGATATTACTCCATTAAGGATTATATAAACAAAAGATCTACTAAAAGATAAAAAATAAAAATAAAAGAAAAATAGAAAGAAAGAAAGAGCAAGAACAAAGATAGAGAGAAAGGTGGTTATTTTCCTACTACTCAAGATGTCTTCTATACAAAGAGTTGCCTTCTATTTATAGAAGCGAATTTCCTCATTAAATGTGAAATTGTAGGGTGAGGAAGATGTATCTTGAGGAGATATATTTTGAGAAAAATATATCCTTGGGGAAGATGTAACTTCACTTTTTTGTATTGTGAAGTGGATGTGTTGCAATCTCCTTTTTTCTTTCATCTTTAGCTATATTCATGGCTTTCTTATTTCCTGCAAAATATTGTTAGAAAACACATAGAAATTGAAGTACTATATAACTTCTTTATTTAAAATAGTATAGTTTTAAGTATATAATATATGTATATTTTATTTCCATCAGCCACCCCGTTGTTTGTGACTTATCTTGTTCTGTTGTGGTTGGCTCGATGCCATGTGGAGATAGTAGATATTGGTGACTATTGATATATCTTGATTACGATATTGTAGCACCTTACTTGTTGTCGTTTGAGACGATAATGATTCTATTATGGCTTATTTTGTAGCCTTTTATTGATATTGTTGGTGTGCCCATGCATGGTACTTTTGATATTGATTTGATTATTGACAAAGAACTCACATATTGCACACATTCTCACCCTTCATGATATACTGTTGATACATTGATGATATACAAGGAAACACTGTTATGAGCTGGGCTCAGTTGGATGAGAGTGACATGAGGACCGTTGTCCGATATTTATCCCGGAATCGAGGTATGAGTGCTGGTAGCGATTGCCGAGGTTGTTGCTGGAATCGTGAGGGTACATGGACTTCGTAGGTCTCCCATGGGTTGTGCTGCTGAGATTTGATGTTTTATCATCGAAGTACATGTGTACAGTGCATACGCATTGCATTCACACTTCATACATTATTGCATTACATTGTACTATGGATTCTATTGTGATGAACTTGTGATATACGGATCGGAATGAATATATTAAGACTTAGCACATTTGGGTTTAAATGCTATAACATAGGTGATGACGTGTACATGGTTAATGGCTCATGATTGACTTATACCTTATTGATTTGCCTATTTATCTTACTTTATTGCCTTGATATATGTTAGCTAATCTTAGTCGGCCTATGATACCTACCAGTACTTGTTGTTTGTACTGACCTGCACTTGCTGAATTTTTTTATGAATGTAGAGTTTCAGGTGGGTTCGACCTCCACTCCTTGTGGCTGATGTTCGCCGCCTTGAAGATTCTTCTTTTATTTATGTCTTACTTCATATTCTGAGACAAATTGAGACTATTGATGTATTATTATTACTTCCAAACTTGTAGATTCTAGTTAGATGCTCTTGTATGACCAGACCAGATACTGGGGTGGTTTTGATGTATCTCCGCATTATTTATCTATTATTATGTCAGACTTACGTATTTCTATCTCTTCCGCTCATTTACTTATTTATTCATGCTGTTAAAATTGTTGGGATAAGGGTTCGCTTACTGAGGTGGGAAAGGTAGGTGCCCGCGCGACTTATTGAAATTGGGTGGTGACATTGGCAAAACGCCCAACAAGTCATACGAGACTTCGACAATCTACCGACAATTCTAATAACTATCTATGGAGCTTCTAAGAAACATAAACAATATTCTAACTTTGGGACGCTGCCCGTGACTTAAACCATAAAACTAGATAGATGGGGTGTCCCATGAGCAAGACTGTGGACTCACCAATAAGTTTGGAAAGCAACAAGTTCTCCTACTCCTTACGCGTATCACGAACTTGCTCTTCTTCATTACCTAACATACCATCAAAAACAACAATGGTATGCCTGAGTACTGGGTGCTCAGTGAGTGTCTCGGGGATAATAAGTAATATAACAAAATAATACAATAATGACTAGTGAAAACAGTTCCAATAAAATAATTTGAAATCAAAGATAAGATCAATCGTTCAACTCAAAATCATCAATAGAAAACCATCGAGATAAGTATATATCTTTTCCGATTCAGTATACCATTTAATACCATTTGGGTCTTTTAATCATGAATTCAAGATCATCAACAAGCCACTCACATGAGAACAAGTTCATTATCATCAATAAGCCACCACATGCAAAAACGATATAAAACAAGCCACCTATAGGCTTCCAAGATACGAAACAAGCCACTCACAGGCAAATCAATCAATCGATACTCCGGGTTAGGAAACCACGGAGGCTAATCATCCTCTGGACTAGCACAGTAATAGATGCACCGGGCAACAAAGATATGAAACAAGCCACCCACAAGATTCCAAGATACGAAACAAGCCACTCACAGGCAAATCAATCAATCGATACTCCGGCCTAGGAAACCACGGAGGCTAATCGTCTTCTGGACAAGCACAACAATAGATACACCGGCCTATATGCCTCGGAGGTCAATCGTCCTCTAGACTGACACAACAATAGATGCACCGGGGTATACGTCTCAGAGGTCAATCGTCCTCTGGACTGACATAGCAAAGAGATACACTAGCTATACGCCTCGGAGGTCAATCGTCCTCTAGACTGACACAACAATACTTGTATCGAAACGTTAGGATCTATAACGGCTATGTCACGACCTATTTTGGCTAAGCCGTGCGGGCACTTACCTTTTGCTGCTCGATAAGCGAACCCTCGACCCAACGATAAATAAAGACAGGAATAATTAAATCAAGCAAGCGGAAAAGAAAGTCTCACAATTATATATAATAGAATAGTGCAGAATAGGAAAATATACCCCCAAGGTCTAGTCTAAGTCATACAAGAACTTCTAATGAAAATATACAAGTCTGAATAATAATACATAAATCTGTTTATATCTCAGAATAACAAAAATAAGACATAAAATGGGAAGAGTCTTCAAGGCAAAATAACGTCCGTGCTCACCCCGGAAACTCGCAACAATGTCAAGAAGATGATCGTACGAGAGATGGAGACGACCCAACCCGATACTTTGCATTCATAAAGAAATGCGGCAAGTGCGAGTCGAAGACAAAACAACGGTACTGGTAGGTATAATCGGCCGACTAAGCATGGTTAGCATAATTCAGACAATAAAGCAAGATAGGCAGATAATCCAACAAGTTAAATCAAACAAACTCAAAGCCAATATATACGTCATCACCTAAGTGAAGCATCTAATCCCAATTTTCATAAGTCTCAATATATCAAAACAAATCCAACATCACAAGTACAACACCAAAACATCTCAATGTAAGACATGATGCAATGCAATAATGTATGGATGCAATGCAATGTCACGCAAATGTTGTGTACACATGTACTCCGGACGAAAATATCGACATCTCGGTAGCACAACCCAAGGTGACTCGCGAAGTCTAAGTGCCACCCGTCCTGGATCATTGCCCAATAAACAGACGGGACCCCGAATCTTTGCCTACGGGGGGTTCTCACCGGCATCACCCTGGGGGACCTGCGGAGTCCATGCATTCACTCAATCCATGATTTCGGAACTAACATCAGATATCAGACTCTCACGTCACTCTCATTTTAAAACCGAGCCCAGCTCATCATAGTGTTTCATCAAGTACCAATAGTGTCTCAACAGTATATCATGAAGAACGAGAGTGCGTGCAATGCATGTATCAATATTAATAATCATGCTCAATATCACAAGTACCAACAAAGGGGTACGCCAACAATATGTATAAGTCACAAGTACCACGGTGGGTACGCCAACAATATCACAACCAAGATGAAACAACAGGTTCCAATAACTACTAACATCACGTGGCATCAAACCAACATAATAAACAATCCAGTCATAACACAACGGGGTGGCTAGCCCGAATCACGCAACAGGGCCCAACCTAATATCCAACCCAACTTCATACCCGAAGGTTTACATGCTTTCTCCGATGATATAATCTAAATATATGCTTCGCTATACGAAGTCTCACCAAGGGTAAGTTATAACCTACCTGGATGGCCAAACAGCAAACACTAACAACTCACTTCTTTACCTTGCCTTTCCGCTGAGCCTCAAAACCAAAGTAGTCTAAGCATAATCGAAATCTAGATTAGAAATCATGAAGAACGATACTAATATTCCTATCATTCAATTTAGGTCAAATCCAACCCTATAAATTGGGGAAACGGGGCGCACAAGGTCAAAATGGAAAATTCGGGAGCAAAATATCAAATTAAGCACTAGGTGATCATAACCCAACAACTAATTATTGATTTAACTCATGGAATCCCCTAATTTCTGATTTTAACCAAAACCCCCAAATTTGGGTATAAACCCTAACTCTTTGATTCAAGAATCCAACTCTAATAATGGAAGATATATGATTAACAATCTTAGATTCATCAAAATCTAGCATAAACCCCATCAATTTCACCTTTAATAAGCCTAGATAGAACATTCATTACCTCCACTTTTATCATCCATTACTAAGGAATTTTCTAAGGAAGAAGAAATCTATGATGATTAGGAACAAAGAATTAGTGAAGGGATTAGCAAAACTTACCACCAAGAGCTCACTTTTCGAAATGATATTAACTGATAGACTAAGGGCTTATTTAATGCACATTTAGTTAAAATAACAGGCCCGTTACCGCCACGACGGCGCCGCAACAACTCACAACAGACCGTCCTGATGCGGTCAAATCCGCCGGACGACAAAGTGTGCCGCCAATGCGGCACCAGCACTGCATCCCACCGTTTTTTCTAAGTCCCAACGAAATCCCGAACCACTCCCGACGCCATCTGCTCGTAAACCACATACACAGACCCACACAAAAATACGCTAAGAACGCGCTCGTGGCCTCGAAATTCTCAACGGAGGTCTCATTGACCGAGTCAACCCCGGATACCTTAATTTTAATTTTCCAACCCTAGTCCCAAAATGCACTCAAGTGCATTGGGAACCGAACCAGATATAAACATAAGTTTTAAACGACCATCCGGACCTCTTGAAATCGACGAATTTCCAAAAAAGATCTATTTACCCAAAAGTCAACTTCGGGTCAACTCTTTTTCGCTAAAAGCTCACATTTCACAAAAAGCCGCCCGCATCAATTCTAGACACCTCCAGAAGTGTCAACGATCCCCTCAGATCAAAAGTGAGCTAATCAATCCTCGGGGAAGGGCGATAATGCCGAAGAGAATATAATGAGCAAACAGTTCATTACATCAGATACCAATTGAACCGTCGCTCGTCCTCGAACGAAGAAGAGAAAAGAAGCGGGAAATACCTGAATCAGTAAACAACTAGGGATATCAGCTACGCATGTCTGACTCGGTCTCCCAAGTAGCTTCCTCAACAGGGTAGTGCTTCCATTGCACCTTCACAGAAGCAATTTCTTTCGACCTCAACTTTTGAACTTGCCTATCCAAGATCACAATAGGCTCCTCCTCATAAGTTAAATTCTTGTCAAGCAATATGGAATCCCAACGAACAATGTAGGTACCGTCGATATGGTACTTCTTCAGCATCGAAACATAAAAAATTGGATGATCTCCGTACCAAGCCTGGCGGCAATGCCAACTCATAAGCTACATCACCCATACGGTCAACAACCTCAAATGGACCAATATACTTGGGGCTCAACTTGTCCCTCTTACCAAACCTCATAACACCCTCATAGGGGAAACCTTCAATAGAACCTGGTCACTAATAGCGAACTCCAAATCTCGGATCTTCCGGTCCGCATACATCTTTTACTGACTCTGAGCTGCCAAAAGCTTGGCCAGAATAACTCTAACTCTATCAAGGGACTCTCTCAATAGATCTGCACTCCAAGGTCAAGCCTCGAATCCATCAAACCAACCAACCGGGGATCTATACCTCCTACCATATAAAGCCTCAAAAGGCGCCATGCCAATACTCGAATGATAACTGTTGTTATACGCAAACTTTACTAATGGTAAGTGTTGATCCCAATGACCACCATAATCAATAACACATGCTCTCAACATATCCTCGAGCACCTGAATGGTCCGCTTGGACTGGCCATCGGTCTGGGGGCGAAAAGTTGTACTAAGATCCAATCGGATACCCAACTCCTCATGAAAAGCCCTCCAGAAACGGGAAGTGAAAATAGTACCCTGATCAGATACAACGGAAATAAGAACCCCATGCAATCTCATAATATCCCGAATGTACACCTTGGCTAACTTCTCCGCGATATAGGAAACCTGAACTGGAACAAAGTGACCGGACTTAGTCGGCCGATCAATTATCACCCAAATAGAGTCAAACTTGCCAAGGGTCTTCGGAAGGCCCGTAACAAAATCCATGGTAATTCTCTCCCACTTCCACTCGGGAACGGGCATCCTCTGAAGCACACTACCGGGTCGCTGGTACTCATACTTAAGCTGCTGACAATTCCCACACTTAGCCATAAAATCAACTATATCTCTCTTTATCCGACGCCACCAATAGTGCTGTCTCAAATCACGGTACATTTTAGTCGCCCCCGGATGAATGGAATAGCGGGAGCTATGAGCCTCAGACAAGATCAACTGAATCAAATCACCAACATGAGGAACGCACAACCATCCTCTAATCCTCAAAATACCGTCAGAATCAACCACGTCCTTCTTGGCCTCTCCCCTCAAAATGCTATCTCAAATCTTGCTCAACTGAGCATCCTCTAACTGATGAGTCCTAATCTGATCCAATAAGAACGACCTTGCCTCTACACAAGCTAGAATCCTGCCTGGGGCTGAAATATCAAGGCCAACAAAACTGTTGGCCAGATTCTGAACCTCCATGGCCAACGGACGCTCGGAAATAATCAATCGAGCTAAACTCCCCCTACTCACAGCCTTGCGACTCAAGGCATCAGCTACCATATTGGCTTTCCGGGGATGGTACAGAATAGAGATGTCATAGTCCTTCAGGCACTCCATCCATCGGCGTTGCCTGGAATTAAGATCTCTCTGGGTAAACACGTCGAAGATCGCAAGATCGGTGAAAACCTCACAATGAACACCGTACAAATAATGCCTCCAAATCTTCAAAGCGAAGACCACAACCAACAACTCCAAATCATGGATAGGGTAGTTCATCTCATGAATCTTCAATTGACGGGAAGCATAAGCTATTACCTTACCCTCATGCATCAACACAACACCTAAGCCCATACGGGAGGCATCACAATAGGCTGTGAAGTCCTTACCCTCCACGGGTAATGCTAAGATCGGGGTTGTAGTCAAAAGAAACTTGAGCTTTTGAAATCTCTCCTCATAATCTTCTGTCCACTGGAAGGGAACATCTTTCTGAGTCAATCTGGTCAAAGATGAAGTAATAGCAGTAAAATCCTTCACAAAGCGACGGTAACTATGAATCTCAGTAACAGTGGTGGGCCTCACCCAACCCCTCAAAGTCTCAATCTACTGTGGGTCAACCATAATCCCATCCTTAGACACAATATGGCCCAAAAATGCTACAGACTCCAACCAGAACTCACACTTAGAAAACTTAGCAAACAGGCTATGCTTCTTCAACAACCCAAGAACAGAACGAAGATGGCTCTCATGCTCCTCTCGACTCTTAGAATACACCAAGATATCATCAATGAATACAATCACGAAAGAATCAAGGAATGGCCTAAAGATGCCATTCATCAAAGCCATAAATGCAGTCGGGGCATTGGTAAGCCCAAAAGACATCACTAGAAACTCATAATGGCCATATCTCGTCCGAAAGGCTGATACACCAAAGCTGAAGACCCGGATGAAGCAACCCTATCAACTGATTTGGAAAATGAACTCTCAGGATCTCTCTGCCTGGGTGGCTCACTAGGGGAAGCCTGTAAAGCTGAATGCACCGGACGACCAGAATATGGCTGATGCGGCCTTGAAAACTAACCGACCCCTCTTGAACTAGAACCACCAAAACTACCAGACTGACGCGGTCTCCTGTCACCACCACCAAATGCACGGGCCTTAGTGCCCTCAACCATAAAAGCATGCTCCATAATGGACTGGAAGGAAGCCCCCATAGACTCCATCTGAAGACAAGGAATCTATAAAGACCCCACTAGTCCCCCAACAAAACGCCTGATCTTGTCGGCCTCAATAAGGATCAAAGGAGTAGAATAGCGGGCCACATATAGAAAGCGGGTCACATAGGACTCCAAAGACATGCCTCTCTGCTCAAGATGTAAAAACTCCTCCCTACACGCCTCTCGCAAGGACCGGGGCACATACTTCTCAAGGAAGGCCCGGTAGAACTGAGTCCAAGTCAAGGGAGAGGAACCCTCAGGTCCGCATGACACGAAATACCTCCACCATGTCATCGCATCACCGCAAAACTGGTAGGCTACATAATCAACCCCATGGGTCTCCACGATCCCCATCCGGTGTAGCAACTCGTGCATATCTAGAATGAACTCATAAGCATCCTCAGAAGAAGTACCAGAAAACCTCGGCGGCTCTAACTTCCGGAATCTCCTAACAAGGTCCAGATAAGACACAGTCATAACAGCACCCTCCATGGGCCTAAAATCATCAACAGGAGCGGGTATCGCATCAATGCGAGGAGCCATAGCTGCAGCAGGATGTGCTACCCGCGTAGGTCCCTGCTCAGGGGTCTGTGCCCCAACTCTGGTCTGTGAACCCCCATCGGGAGTAGTAACACCAGCTGCCGCCTGCTGGGCATCAAGATGAAGTAATACTCTGGCCATTGTATCATGCATGGACTGATCAGAAGTAACCTCAAGCTGTGTCCGTGCTGGGGCCACTCCATCCTCTATGGCCTGGCCTCAAACCGGCTGATAGTCAGGCTTGGGAGACGGAGACCTCTCTCGTCGCTGTTCCACCACAAGAGCACTGCCCCTGGCTGGGACTGCTCCACGGCCTATCTCTCTGCCGCGCCCTCTAGCTTTTGCTTACCCTCGGGTGCCAGCCGTAGCTGCGGGCTCTAGCACCTGACCTCGGGCCACAGTAGCGCGATTCCTCACCATCTATGAGAGAAGAGATAAGAGTCAGATACCAATTCGATCCTTCCAGATACTAATTAGAATAAAGTATCACGAAAGAATGAAAGAAAGTGAGATTTCCTAAATGTCCTATAGCCTCTCGCAGATAAGTATGGAGCTCATCGTACCGATCCACAAGACTCTACTAGACACGCTCTTATATTATAGACCGGTAACCTAGAGCTCTGATACCAACTTGTCACGACCTATTTCGGCTAAGCAGTACGGGCACTTACCTTTCCCAGCTCGGTAAGTGAACCCTCGACCCCACGATAAATAAAGACATGAATAATTAAATCAAGCAAGAGAAAAAGAAAGTCTCACAATTATATATAATAGAATAGTACGGAATAGGAAAATATACCCCCAGGGTCTAGTCTAAGTTATACAAGAGCTTCTAATAAAAATATACAAGTCTGGATAATAATACATAGATCTATCTATGTCTCAGAATAACAAAAATAAGACATAAAATGGGAAGAGTCATCAAGGCAACGAACGTCCGTGCTCATCGTAGAAACTCGCAACAATGCTGAAGAAGACGATCAGCCACGAGAGATGGAAGCAAACCCAACCTGATACTCTGTATTCATAAAGGGATGCAGAAAATGCAGGTCAGTACAAAACAACTGTATTGGTAGGTATCATCAGCCGACTAAGCATAGCTAGCATAATTCAGACAATAAAGCAAGATAGGCAGATAATCCAACAAGTATAAATCAAACAAACTCGAAGCCAATATATACGTCATCGCCTAAGTGAAGCATCTAATCCTAATTTTCATAAGTCTCAATATATCAAACCGAATCCAACATCACAAGTGCAACACCAAAAAATCTCAATCTAAGCCATGATGCAATGCAATAATGTATGGATGCAATGCAATGTCATGCAAATGTTGTGTACACATGTACATCGGATGAAAATATCGACATCTCGGTAGCACAACCCAAGGTGACTCGCGAAGTCTCAGTGCCACCCGTCCTGGATCATTGCCCAACAGACAGACGGGAGCTCGGATATTTTCCCACTGGGGTTTCTCACCGGTACTACCCAGGGGGGGACCCACGGAGTCCATGCACTCACTTAATCCACGATTTCGGAACTAACATCAGATATCGAACTCTCACGTCACGCTCATTTTAAAACCGAGCCCAGCTCATCACAGTGTTTCATCAATTACAAACAGTGTCTCAATAGTATATCATGAAGAATGAGAGTGCATGTCGTGCATGTATCAATATCAATAATCATGCTCAATATCACAAGTACCAACAAAGGGTACGCCAACAATATGTATAAGTCACAAATACTACGGTGGGTATGCCAATAATATCATATCCAAGATGAAACAACAGGTTCCAATAACTACTAACATCACGTGGCATCAAACCAACATAATAAATAATCCAGTCATAGCACAACGGAGTGGCTAGCCCCAATCACGCAACAGGACCAAACCTAAGACAATATCCAACCCAACTTCATACCCGAAGGTTTACGTGCTTTCTCCGACGATATAATCTAAATATATGCTTCGCTATACGAAGTCTCACCAAGGGTAAGCCATAACCTACCTGGATGGCCGAACCGCAAACACCAACAACTCACTCCTTTGTCTTGCCTTTCCGCTAAGCCTCAGAACCAAAGTAGTCTAAGCATAATCTAAATCTAGATTAGAAATCATGAAGAATGATACTAATATTTCTATCATTCAATTTAGGTCAATTCCAACCCTATAAATTGGGAAAACGGGGCGCACAAGGTCAAAACGGGAAATTCGGGAGCAAAATATCAAATTGAGCACTAGGTGATCATAACCCAATAATTAATGGATGATTTAACTCATGGAATCCCCTAATTTCTAATTTGAAGCAAAACCCCCAAATTTGGATATAAACCCTAACTCTTTGATTCAAGAATCCAACTCTAATAATGGAAGATGTATGATTCACAACCTTAGATTCATCAAATCTAGCATTAACCCCATAAATTTCACCATTAATAAGCCTAGATAGAACATTCACTACCTCCACTTTTATCATCCATGACTAAGGAATTTTCTAACGAAGAACGAATCAATGATTATTAGGAACAAAGAATTAGTGAAGAGATTAACAAAACTTACCACCAAGAGCTTTTTCCAAAAACCTTCTAAAACAGTCCCCAATAGCTCACTTTTTGAAATGATATTAAATGATAGACTGAGGGCTTATTTGATGCACACTTAATGAAAATAACAGGCTCGTTACCGCCACGGCCGCAACGGCACACAAGAACAACGCCCAAGACCGTCCCGGCAACGGTCCGGGCCAAATCACTTTGGTTGCTCGGTGCCAGCCCAACACGCCGCAACAAATGGCACATCGGGACCGCAGATCGTTGTCGCCAATGCGGGCACCAGGTTCCAGAATCCCACCAGATTTTTCTAAGTCCCAACAAAATCCCGAACCACTGCCGAGGCCATCTGCTCATAAACCACATACACAGACCCACACAAAAATAACCTACGAACGCGCTCGTGGCCTCAAAATTCCCAACGGAGGTCTCGTTGACCGAGTCAACCCCCGATACCTTAATTCCAATTTCCCCACCCAAGTCCCAAAATGCATCTGAGTGCATTTGGAACTGAACCAAATATACACACAAGTTCTAAACGACCATCCGGACCTCTTGGAATAGACAGATTTTCGAAAAAAATCCGTTTACCGAAAAGTCTACTTCAGATCAACTCTTTTTCGCTTAAAGCTCATATTTTACAAAAAGTTACCCGAATCAAGTCTAGACACCTCGAGAAGCGTGTCAAAGGTTCCCTCAGGTCAAAAGTGAGCTAATCAATGCTCGAGAAAGGGCGAAAATATCAAAGAGACTATAACGACAAACGGGTCGTTACAGGCTAATTGTCTTCTGGACTAGCACATCTTTCCCATACAGGCCCAAACACAAACAAGATACAAATCATAGGGTATTAGCCGAATCATCAATCATGGCATAGAAGCCGAATCACAAGTCATATCATGATAGCCAAGTTATTCCTCATGGATTATGTTCATCTTCCTATTATAGGGGTACATCAATTCATTTCAGTGTTAGAAAAATAGACTCACTTCTTTAAATAAGTTTCACGTTCAACACAATATATTTACAGAGCATTCACATGAGATAATCAAGCTTTCCAAATATCAAATTTAAACATTCCTTGAGGGTAATTCGAGTTCAAATACCAAAGCTTTATATCTCAATCTTAATCATTCCTTAGAGAGGAAAATAATCATGAATACGTATATATAATATAGTAAAAACAAGGATTAATGTGGGCTTTTCCCTCACGCACACAAACCACAGCCAAAGTCACATAATTTGTTTCAAGGAGTATGTTAAAAAAGAGACATACAAATCACCTTTATAGTCAAAAAGGATTTTTAAAAAGAGACATATATCAAAAGAAGGTTTTCAAAAGAGACATACATCAAAAGAAGGTTTTTAAAAGAGACATATGTCCAAAGAAGGTTTTCAAAAGAGACATACGTCCAAAGAAGATTTTCAAAAGAGACATACATCAAAAGAAGGCTTTCAAAAGAGACACACATCCAAAGAAGGTTTTCAAAAGAGACATACCTCAAATCCCTCTTAAAGCTAGCAAAACGGAATTCCAAGGTTCAACAATCAATCTACAATGGATTTAGATGAGAAAGATTAAATCTTTATTCGTTTCTACGAACTTTCTTTACGTTTCGAAGACTAGGGCTTTTCTAAGCCTACAAACGTGTTCTTAAACCTTAGGTGAATCATTAGTGGATTCCAATCGCATAGTATAATCTATTTTAGCCTAAAAGTCATTAATTAAATCAAGGAAACCGAAGTTCATCCCTTTTAGACGAAGTTCTACACGCCCCTTCTTCTCCTCTCTAGAGTTTTCAAGAATCTAGGGTTTGGAGAGATGAACTAAAGTTAATTTGATATGAGATTGATGAAGTAATGATGGGAATTGATCAATAACTTATCTTATATGTTTTGAGGAAACCCTAGGATTATTTTTCCCAAAAAGTCCGCCAAAACGAAGTGGAAAAAGTTTTACGAAGTTATGCTTTTATAAAATTCGAGAAAAATCGCTACAGGCATAAAATGGCCTAGTGCGGTATATCTATTTCGACGGTGTCAAAATTTTAATTTTCCTAAAAAAAAATCCTGGGACGTCGCCCAAGGAAAAGCCCAGGACGACTCGCATGCCAAATTTTTACACTGCATTGACAACGTTCAGTAAAATGGGTATAACTTCTAGCACAAATCTTTGTTTGAGCTCCTCCATATTTTGTTGGAAAGGTATTTCAAATATCTACAACTTTAATTGAGGATTTTTTCCTATATTCTAAACATATTTTCACGAAACTGGCCTAGAAGTCAGACCTACCAAAATTTAGACTAGTTTGAGAACTCTTACGAACTTCACTATTTGGTTTGACCTCAAAACGATTGTTTATCACCCAAATTCATCCCAAAGGGATTCATGTAGCTAAAATATCACATTAATACTAGTTTTACACGTTCACACCTAACCCGGATTTACAGAGTGTTATAGCACATTGCAAGGGTGACTCGGGTGATACAATTACTCATGAGGTATGTACTAGTCATGCCCTGAAACCCACTCTGGTGAAACAGGCATCCGATGCTAAGGAACCACATCGGAAGAACCTTATAACGTTAAATAATCAACAATCTCATTCAAGTCTTTCAACATTTATCTAAACATTTAGGGCTAAATGAAAACATTGCCCCCACTTATAAAAGAAATTAGCAGAAGCCTAATATAAATACTTATTGATAAAATGTGGCAAAACACTAACAAGCCATACAAGACTTCAACAACTATCCACAGTAATAACAACTATATATGGAGCTTCTGAGATAAACAAATGAATAGTCTAACTTCATGACGCAGCCCGAAAATCAAAATAAAACTCAGATAGAAGGGTGTTACCCGAACAAGCATGTGGGCTCACCAAAAATTCGAAAAGCAGCAAGTCCTCCTACTTCGCATGTGTATCACGTACCTGCTCTTCTGTGTTACCTAACACACCATCAAAAACAACAATGGTATGCTTGAATACTAGATATTCAATAAGTGTCTCCAAGACAATAGTTAAATAATAAAATATACAAGTCATAAGTGTAATTGGAAATAGTATTGATAAATAGTTCAAAACAATGATAATATATCATGAAGATCCAAAGATAAGTTAATGCTGAAATAATAACCACTTTGAATCTTTAGAACTTTCTTATTACCTTAAGTTATTCCATTTGAAATCAAGTTCATAAGGTGCCAACTCATGGGCAACCACAATCATGAGAACACAAGACTAAATAAATAGTAATGAAGGGGTGACCACTTAAGGTTCCCTAAACCACATAGAAGCACCACATCGGAGCGGTCAACCCACAATCGATACTTTTCCTCCCGAATAGCTAAGTAAAGGCCACATCCGGGTTATCAACCCTTGATGGCCACTCTTCCTCCCGAATGACTCGGTAACTATACCAGGATCCATAGTGACTATCCTTCCTCCCTGTAGCTAGGCCTAACACAAATAATAGAAATCATGGCGTAGTTGAATAACGAATCATGACACGAAAACCCAAATAGTTCATTATGGATTATGTTCATCATCTCATTAGTAAGGGTATACCAATGTCATTAATCGATTTAGGAAACCAAGTTCAAATCAATAATCAATTTCAATTCAAAAAATCTATTCATAGAGAAAAACACGCTAAAGATTAAGCTTTTGAAATCAAGTTTAAACCTCTTTTATAGGGGCAAAGCATATTCAACGATTAAAGCTTCATAACTTAGTTCCAACCATCCCTTGATAGAAAAATCATGCATACATATAGATAATATAATACACATAAGGTTCAATGCGGGCTTGTCCCTCACACACACGAACCTTGCCAAAGAAACCATTTTCAAGGTTGAAAAATATGTTCGAAAAGAGACATATCTCAATTCCCGCTAAAAATGCTACCAACAAATTTTCTCACGTTCAACAATTGCTCTACAATTGATTAGCATGATAAAGATTAGAACTTCAATCTAATTCCACTCATCTCCCCCTTTTTGAAAAAACTAGGGTTTTTAAGTCAACATTCATGTTTATTCTTTCATATAACTCACCCAAGGATTCTAATCACTTGTAATAACCCACACTAGTCTCAATCCATTCAATAAACACCATTAGAGGTCAAAGATCTTACCTTTATTGAGATTCCCCCAAAAGTCCTCTTCAATTGTTCTTCCTTTGATTTTCAAGAATTTATGGGTTGGAATGATAATCTAGTGTTAATCCTTGTTACTTTGCTATAGTTTAATCATAGGATGCTTAGGAACTCACCTTGTAAGATTTGGAGAAGCCCTAGATTATTTTCTCCTCAAAATGTCGTCCAAAAAGAAGTGGTTTAAAAATTTCAAGAAAATCCCGTTCTTATACATTTTTTGCCCGGTTAGGGATGCTATAACGAATATGCAGTCGTATTTGGAGTTTTTGGCTGCATTCTGGCTCCATATGCAATCCAGGAACATTCAAAAATCAGCCTTAAATGCGAAGTGGGTTTGCGGGGTCGCATTTTGAGTTTGCGGCCACATTCTGCGGTGTCCTAGACAAGTTTCAGTAAAACGGGCATAGGGTTTGGCTCACTACTCCATTTGAGCTCCACCATATATTGTGGATACAACTTTCATGTTTACGTTTTCTCAAAATCCCAATAGAGTTTTACGTATACTAGCTGGAATTCAGACTTATCGTAACTTAGTCGCTTCTATCGAATCTTACGCACCTCACTATTCATCTTGGTCTTAAGACAACTATTTCCACCCAAACTCATTCCAATAGGACTTCACATGGATAAAAAGTCACATTATTACTCTCTTAACATATTCACACTTAGCCCAAATTTACAGAACGTTACATTATCCACCCTCAGGATCATTCGTCCTCGAATGAGAGTCATGGCCTAAGATTTTCACTAAACCTCAAATTTTGTTTTTCCAGGGGTTCCTTTGTATTACGAGCTTTCCCAAAATGAAAGTCAGCTAACAACCTATCAATTAACCATATAGTCCTCGTAGGGCTTCCACAACTACGACAAACAAGCCTAGACGTGAAATAAGGGATTCACACCTTTAGTATACACTGACACAAGAATTTGATAACCAAAAGGTTCAACACATATCTGGTGTTGACACCTAATTTTTTACCTCCCGTAATTTATTTTAATCACTTAAAGTACTTGGATAATAAATAAAATGGGCTATGCATCTTAAAGGGTCTAAATAATTTTTATATAAACAGTTCAGGTCAATATTACTCCTTTAAATTGATAAAGAGATTTTTATGACATCATAAATTATTTAGAAATTAATTGGTATCTTTGTGACATTTATGGAACATTTTATTAGAATTAATCAAGAGCAAAACAATTTTGAATAATTGTTTATTTAATTGTTAAAATTGTCAAAAGTCAAAATTAAATAATAATTTATTCCCTTAAATCCAAGGAACTTGAGTAATTGAAAGAATTGACCTTTTTACCCCTCAATCTTTAATCCTGTGTGTCTGTATAATTGTTTGAAATTAATAAATTGTTTGGTGCTTAAATTATATTAATTAATTAGTTAGAGGGTCTTTGTTGCAAATTGGTTTGACTCTTTAGTTGTTTACATTATGGCCACAATTGAATCAACCAATTCATGGTTGAGGCAATTGGGGGTCATTTTTACAAAATTGGCCTTTCAGTGGCCTTAATTGAAATGACCAAATCCATTGGCAAATCAAATAAGGTCATCAGTGCAAATCTAGCTTTAATTGGCTAATTAGATAAATAAGGTCATGATTGGAATAATTAATTAGATTAAGATTAACAAAGGACATTATTGCAATTAGTTAACAAAAGGACCATAATTGCAACACTCATTTAAAATTAGAACCAATTAAGGCTATGCTTGTAAATTGATCTTATTAGCCGTGTTTCGAAATTAGTTACGTCCTAATTTGTTTGTAATTGAGTACTATGGTCAATAATTGATTGTTTAAAGTGTTTATCTATTTTGTTAAATTACCCGTCCTACCCCCACACGTGTATATACATCTGGTATACATAAATATACACACGTGATATACATGGAGGAAAAGGGCTATGTTCATTTCTCTTAAAATTAGACTAGGCCTAGTCCACTTAATGGACCAGACCCGGCCCGAAAATGCGCAGATAAGGAAAGGGAGTAATACTCCCTCATTCCATTTTTCATTTTCACACAGACACAGCCTTACATCCTTCTCTCTCCTCCCATTCCCCTTTTTCTTAAACCCTAAGGCGTCGTCTCAGTGTTCTCTCTCTCTTTCATCCCAAAAATGGCAATGGTGGAGAGAACCCAGGCTTTACACAGGCCTAGTATAGCTATTCACGTGAAACAATCAATGCTTCAAACCCAAATTCACGTTTGTCGCCCCAAACACGGTATTGATCTCTTCCTATTACTTTTTTCTTTCATTTTTTTCTAAATCAAAGCACGAATTTTGCATTTTTTTTGTTGTACGAACTTTATTGTCATTGGTCCTTAAGAGTTTGGGGCGGATCGACTGAGGAGAGGTCAGATCCAACCGTATGTGTTTGTATTTTGTAGATCTAAGCCTTAATTTCATAATATTGAATGTTGCAGCTGAAAACCACTTGATACCACATCATCTATTTAGGTCTTTGGATTAACTTTGGGGTTCTATAAATAGAACCCCAACCCTCTCACAAAAAATAAGTTTGGACGACCTCAAGAGGCTAGAAATTTCAATTTTAAGCTTCTCAGTAAAAAATTTAAACTTTGACATCAAAAGTTGAAGTTTTTCCTAATTTCTAAAATTATTTTCTTTTGTTATTCTATATTTTGTGTGGCTGAGTCTCGAAATTGGAAGCACAAGGCTCCAAGGTCCATTCTTTTCTTGGCTGCACACATAAAAGGTAATTTCTTATCATTTGGTTTCCCTTATTTAGATTCTGCTTAGTGTAAGGGTTTTACGCTTGCTAGTCTATTTGGGTCTTGCTTAATCTAAGTGCTTGCTAATGCTTGTTCATGTTGTTAAGTGCTGTCCCATCTAGTTATGTGCCTAATTTATGATTCACTTAAGTAAATGGTGTAACCAGCCTGAATATCATGTTGAAATCTGCTTAACATGGGTTGATTAGTCTTCATAGTAGGTTGTTTTGCTTATGTGATCTTCATGCTTCAACTTAATCTAATGAAAGAATCTGGTTAATGTATCTTGAACATGTTTTTCATCCTAAATGATCTCACCCACACAGAATAAGATAAAACCAGGACTATTTAGTAGTTTTTTCTCAACTAATCTGCAATTGGAAATTGAGTTTTGATTTAGTTTGGCTTTTTGGTTGGTTAACTAATAGTTGGAGTTTCTATGGTCATGGTTCCACCTAGTTTAAACTGGAATGTGTGTTAAACTACCTAGGTATTTAGTAATCTTAAAACTAATGTGATTAAAGACCTGAATACGAACCTGGTTTGGTTTGATTAAGTGTTTCAATCTCTTGTCTGAATTTGTTTGGCTTAAACATATGGTGTTGACAAACCTATCTTGGTGTGACTCACATTACAAGTCTTATATCTTGAAACTAGTCCATATCTCTAAGCTCTACAGGGTTTGATAGAATTGGAAAGAAAGGGGGTAAACCTTTAGGATCAGGTCTAACTTGAAATTGATTGAAATGAATCTGGTTGGTTTTGCTAACTAGCAAGGTGGTTGTTAGTTCCTAACTTGATTAGTGTCTGCTTTAAGGATTGAAAGATGTAAAATGGGAGAGAAATAGTTGTCAAGAATCTGAAAATTTGTTTCTGTTACCTTTAATCTCTTTGTTCTTTTTCCCCAGCCCTATTATGTGTCCTGTCTAATTGGTGAAGCAACTTGTGTTATGAAAATAAGTTGGTGTTCTATAAGTTCTCGAATTTGCATTAATGTTTCTTCATGGACTGACCCTAGTTTAATAGGTGACCTTAAGTGTCTAGTTGGATAATTTAAAGCAGTATGAAGATAGTGAAGTAAAACAGGTCTGGTTATGCTGTGCTATGTCTTGAACAAGTTAAGAGATTGAGGTTTGTCTTTAAAAAATATGAAACCTGGTTTTGTGCATTGATAAGGAACATGGTTTGGAAATGATTGTTGACAACATTGTTTGCTTAGGCCTAAGAAGAGATTAAAATATAGGATCCTGTAAGTCCTGTTTGGATAAAGAGGGTTTAAAATAGGTTTGTAGGTAAAAATTTAAGATAATTGGCTTTACAATCTGAGTTGTTCAACCCCTTTAGCATGTTTAAGAATGAGAAGGGAGGATCATGAGCGTACATATGTAAGTATAAACCACTTGGCAAATGGGAAGTCTTTTAAAGACATCTTAGGAGAAGATTGAGAAAGGACCAAGCCTCAGTTGGTCCATAGTATCTTTCTTCCCAAATAAAATATTGTCATGGCATATATCCCACAAGCCTATAGGGTGCAACTTACTATGTTTACACACTTGGTTGCCTTTCCCCATTAGTAAGTTAAATGGGTCTTAAAAAATGAACTTCCCCTTGCATTAATGGTTGTTCACTTAGATCACTAAACTTGGTTGTAATGTTTGATGTTTAAATTCAAATGAACCTACTGACTTATTCAGGTATTCCTTAAGGATTAATGGACAGGACTAGATGATACACATTAGTTTGAGGATTGTAGGCATTGATTAAAACTGGAAAGGGAGAAAGACTTCAAGTAGGTATATGATCACTGATTGTTGAAAATAAGTCAAAATGTCTTGTTTGGATAGTATAATAAGTTGTGAGGACCTTCTAATATCTTTTTTTAGGCTTGGTTTATGACTAAGACTCACATAGGGTTCTGTATGCATTAGCTTAGTCTTATCTATGCTTGAATTGTTTTTCTTAAAACACTAGAATGCTAAAGAAAGGAAAAGAGAAGTAGCTTAATATCAATTTAAATTAGCAGTATGATGACATGGGAATACACTTAGCTTTTTTCCCTTTATTATACACTAGATAATGTACCATGTTTTGAACCTCTGAGATGTGTCCTTAATCTTGCTAGTCTAAACCTGGTTAAAGGGTAATGAATGAGTATGGCTTTGTTTGAATAGTGCAATGCTTCTTAGCACAACATTAAGCACCAGCAGGGGCATAATAGCAACAGAAGTGAGCTTTGAAATGATCCCAGGTGAATTGTGAATACTGTTTAGTGAAAAGTGGGAGAGTTAAGAGCAGACCACTAATTGTGAATGGTGAGTTAAATCATGCATATCTTCTTATGGGATTAATCTGTTTTCTACAAGTAATAGGACTAGAGGAGAAGGTCTAAAAGGGATTCAAGACTCTGAACCTTAAAGTATTAAATCTTCCGTGTACCTTTAGGACTGCTTGCCTTTCTGCTTGCTTAAAGTATGTATGAAAATACAGCTACCACACTTAAAGACTGTAAATCTTGCAGAGAAACACTAGGACATAAAATCTCTTGGCATTGCTTATACTTGGCCCTGCCTGTGTTCTAGTTGTTTGTCTTGACCTTTAACTAAATTATCTTAAGGTTAATGCAAAGATCCCACTTGTGCTCATTAAGCTAGAAAAGCCATGACTCTTCCTATATTTTCCTGGCATAATCAGATCTGTATGTGCCCTATTTCTGTTGATATCATAGTGATTAGAGATCAGTTACTTACCTTGTGTGTTGCTTATTAGCAAATGTGTCACGACCCAACCGGAGGACCATGACGGGCACCCAGAGCTAACCCTTGAGCACGTCTCATCATACTTTCATAATCATATATAGGTGAGCCACATGGCTAACTCATAATTACCATGCATCAGTAACGCAAATTCCACCGAACTAAGGCACCATTTTATATAAACACCATCAACTATGCCCATATGTACACAAGCCGACAAGGCTATCAAAACGATATACAAAATGTGAACCGACAAAAAACGAGGGATATCTAGCTATACACATCTGTCTACAAGCCTCTACGAAGAGTATGTAATATCATACAGATGGGACAGGACCCCACCATGCCCATCTATGTACACAAAAGAATAATACCAACTATTGCAGCTCCGGATCAAATGGAGCACCTCTATGCAATCACTGATGAAGCAGCCTAAAGGTCTGGTCTGTCTCCCTGCCTACCTGCGGGCATGAACGCAGCATCCACAAACGAAAAAGACATTAGTACGAACAATGTACTAAGTATGTAAGGCATGAATAGTAATATGATAAGAGTATGGAAATAACGTAAGATAAATGAATCATTTATACCTCCTAATACCTCTTAAGACGTTCAACATGCTTACTTAACCTTTCTCTACAGAAAACATTTCATACATATATATATAATGATACCATACCCGACCATGTAGGTTCGATGTCATCCATACCCGGCCATAACAAGGCTCGGAAACATTCGTCCTCGAATGTTAAACCCTTAGGGATTCTACAGAAATTTCGCCAGAGTTTCCCCGGTAAATATGCCACTACCATCCTGTCACAACAACCCAGAATACACAATGCCTCACAGGGCTATAATAACAACAATAATAATGGCCACACACGACCAAGAAATCATCAAAAGAAAGCATTACGTACCTGAAGGTAATGGTGGTTCTATCCGAACCTCTTCTGGAAGTGGAAACAAATGTGGATACTTGAACTTCATACCTTCCTCAGCTTCCCAAGTCATTTCTTCCCTATTATTGTTTCTCCATAGTACTTTAACTGAAGTTACATCTTTAGTTCTAAGTCTCCAAACTTACCTATCTAGAATAGCGATGGGGACTTCTTCAGTGATTCCTCAGGAATTCGGACATTATCCACAAGTATAATTCGGAGGGATCTCCAATGCACTTGCGAAGCATTGACACATGGAAAATCAGACTGATCGACTCCAAGTCCGATGGTAGATCTCACCAAGTTACCCGCCTATCTCACAGACAACTGTAAGGCCCAATATACCGGGGACTAAGCTTGCCCTTCCTACCAAATCTCATCACACCTTTCATAGGTGACACCTTCAAGAACACCCAATCATTGACTTGGAACTCTAAGTTTCGTCGGCAATTATCCAGAGATAAGATTTCGACTACCCGAGTCAATAACCGATCCCGAATAAGCTTTGACCTTTCCATTTTTATTGGATCAAGTTTGGCCCTATTAACTTAGTCTCTCCCACTTCGAACCATCCAACCGGTGATCTACACTTGTGCCCATATAAAGCTCCATACGGGGCCATTTGAATGCTGCAATGATAACTATTGTTAGAAGCGAACTCTATAAGCGGTAAGTGATCATCCCCACTACCCCCAAAATCTAACACACATGCCTGTAGCATATCCTCAAGAGTCTGAATGGTGCACTCCGCTTGTCCATCAGTCTGTGGATGAAATGCTGTACTAAGACTCACCTGAGTCCCTAACCCTTCTTGGAAGGACTTCCAAAAGATAGCTGTAAACTGTGTCCCTCTATTAGAAATGATGGATATTGGAACACCATGGAGTTGTATTATCTCTTTGATAGAAAGCGAGGCTAATCCCCTACCGTATGTAGTTCTAAGCAGAGAATGAAACATTTTCAGGAGTCTATCCACAATTACCCAAACGGGAATCATAATTACATCGAGAACGAGGTGCAAGTTCGTAATAAAATCCATATTAATCACTTCCCATTTATAGTGCCTGGATTTCCCATAGTTGCAACAATCCACCTGTGCTTTGATGCTCAATCTTTACCTGCTGACATCTTGGACATTGAGCTACGAATTTTGCTATGTCTTTCTTCATTCCGCCCCACCAATATATGAATTTAAGATCATGATACATTTTCGTCGCTCCTGGATGAAAGGAATAATGGAAATAATGAGCTTCTTCTAAAATCTGGTAACATAATCCTGCAACATCAAGAACACACAATCTGCCTCGATATCTGAGAACTCTATCTGCAGAAATCTCAAAGGATGACTTTTTCTTCTAAGGAAGTGTATTCCTGTAATGAACTAATATGGGATCCTTATACTGGCGCTCTTTCACCTCAACTACCAGTGACGAAACAGCTGAATTCTGAACGGTAACTCCCATATTGCCCGAGTCCATTAACCGAACTCCTAGGCTAGCTAGCTGCTGAAGTTCACGAGATAACTCTCTTTTCTGGCTGAACATCACATAAGCTACCCATAGATCTACGGCTAAGAGCATCAGCCATGATGTTCGCTTTTCCTGGATGATATAAGATGCGAACATCATAATATTTCAACAGTTCCAACCATCGCCTTTGCCATAAATTTAACTCTTTCTGTTTGAAAATATAGTGAAAACTCTTATGATCTGTATAAATATCAACATGGACACTATACAAATAATGCCTCCACATCTTCAA
>NC_081350.1:9610115-9633463 GCF_029784015.1 Lycium ferocissimum
TTAGCGGGTTTGTTTTGAACAATACCATAAATATTTGTGAAATAAACCTCCGTACTAATTAATTGTTTGACTATTTTGGTTAATGAATTGACTTGTAAAGTAATCAAGTTTTGAAAGGCTATTTTTGACACACAAATTGCATTGTTTTGCTCACATTTCCGCTCGTACCTCATTGTGACTCCGTTCACGGTTCCGGAGCCGGTTTTGTCATCGTGCGCCTTGTACTCGTCGGTAGTATCTGTATTTACGGTTTCCGAGACCTCGCCATAGGGCCGGTTACCGTTTGCGGAGTTATCTTTGTGATATGGCCTATGATATCGTATGACGATATGATATGATTTGTATGATGATATGATATGACTATTTTCGGACGTACGGAGATTTGAAACCTTCGAGTAGCTTTGTGTTGTGGCACCAGCGTCGGAGTGGTGACCACATTCCTGAGCGTTACGCATGATTTTGATTTGCATTATGTATATATGTTTTAATACAGCTTTTGTTATACTGATTCGATATATTTCTCTCCGTATTCCTATTTGCCTGTGATTTGGATTTCTGTACCCCATGCTTTACATACTCGGTACCTTCTTCAAATGCACCCCCTTTCGGGGCTGCGTTTAAATGCCCGCATCTGAACGGTGGTGATCCTCCATTATAGGCTACACTCATATTGGGTTGCTCCCTTTGATCCGGAGCGTACATTTTGGTATATATTTCTGTCATGTTTATCCTTATGTATATTTGGACTATTTGGGTACGGCGGGGCCCTGTCCCGTCATATGATTCTGTCTGTCTGTCTAGAGGTCTGTGGACATATTTTGTGGGTTATGCCTACTTAGTATGATTGTGTTTGTATACGGTGTGTTGGGCGATCCCGTTGCCGCGGCGGCCGGTAAAACTTATGTATGATCTTTTGTGTGGCTTTTGTTGGTATTTTACGTGTGCGGGGATTATTTTGGTTAGTCCATAAAACAAAGGAAACTGCCAAATTTTTTTTTTACTGGAAACATTCAATTTGAAATATAACTTTGCCTGGTTTGCTATATATTTGATCGCGTTCGTTATGTTTGAGATAGTGTTTGTTAGATATGTCTGGGTGCCCCAGATCGGGCATTAATCATGACCTACGGTATTGGGTCGTGACACATATATGGATCTCCATAAATGCATTGGAGATCCTACCAAAATAGTACCCGCAAGCGACATCCAAGTCACTGAAAAATTGGCTTATGAAGAAATACCTATTGCCATACTGGACAGGCAAGTGCAGAAACTTAGAAACAAAGAGGTAGCCTCAGTCAAAGTTTTATGGAGGAATGATAACAGAGAGGAAATGACTTGGGAAGCAGAAGAAGCTATGAAGTTCAAAGACCCGCATTTATTTTCACCCCCAGAGGAGACTCAAGATGAAACGCCAGTGCTCCCAGGTATGAAATGTTTTCCTTTATCGCTTTTGGGTCGTGTGTGGCCATTGTTCTTGTTATTGATGCTGTAGCCTTGTGTGGCGATGTTATTTTGGGTTGCTGTGGCAGCATGGTAGTGCCAAATAGAATTCCTGAGAATTTAACATTCGGCGACAAATGTTCTTGGGGGGGAGGGGAGTGTTACGCCTCGGAAATTTTTATGTTGTTAAGTCGTAAATAGACTAACACAAGCTTAAGACGAACATGAAGCTCCCACGACTATAAGAGGGTGATTGTCAACCTTAAGGTATGTACGACAAGATTTTTAAGTTATATGACTTGGTGGAACTAGGTTCGTCAAGGGAAGCGAAGTATTAGTTGTGTTTGGGGGAGATTTCACTGTTATCGAGCTAACGGATATTTAGTAAGGCCTTGAGGATGAGTTATAAGGTTCGTTAGATTGTTAAGGAAGTGTTAAACAAGTGCCAAGAAGGTCCCATAAGGATTCGAGATCAAACGAAACGACGAGGACAAATTTGAAAAAATGGTGGATTGTACGGTCATATATACGGACCGTATAATTTATACGGCCCGTCTATGTGTCCGTAGAACCCTTCCAGAGAGGGATGGCACTCTGGAGGAAATGTACGGTCCATTATACGGACCGTATAATTTATACGGTCCGTATAATCGGCCGTATATTTCGGGTCGGGTCCGAATTTTATTTTCTATATATGAACGACCCTTCTTCTTTTTTCTCATTTTCCACTTCTCCAACCTTCTTTAAACCTCTAGAACTCTTTCTATCTCATACTAACACATATCTAAAAGGAAAATCAAGGATCAAATATCAAAAGTTGGTAGAATCAAGGGTGTGGATGCTTCTTAGGGTTGATAGAAGTTGAGAATTTCTTTGGTATTAAAGTTGAGCTCTTCTCAAGAGAAGTATTTCCATCCAAAGACCATTTCTACCTAATCAAAGGTGAGTTTTACAATTGTTTCATGTTGTTGATGGTATGGAGTAGTTGAAGAAATTGAATTAGAAACAAATATGGAATATGAACTCAAATATGCAAATAATGGTATGTTGAGTTGAAAGGTAGTTTGAGTTATGATTTATGGTGTAATACGAGTATAATCTTGTTACGAATGATGCTAATGATGATGAGGAAGTAATATGTGAATGATGAACATGATGGGGTATTATAGTTATGGTTATAGGGGATTGTGGAAATGAATTCGGAAGTCGAATAATGTCTAACTCGAAGTGATTCATGTATTGTGATATTATGGGTGTTGTTATGATGTTTGGGAGCTGTTTTATTATATGGAAAAAGTTGTCGAAACAAAGGAAATGCTGTCCAATTTTCATTAGCCCTTAATCTTAATCACTCTAGTTTAAGCTTAAGTATACTTCCGATTATCTGATTGTAGTACGAATCTTTTGTATGTAGAATTGTGAGCTCGGAAGGAGAGAGCTTAGCCGATATAGTTAAGGAGATGTAAAGATATGTAAGGCTAGCCCCCTTCTTTCAAGGCATGACTCCTGTATTATAATTTCTTCTCCATATTTCCATGACCCTCTTACATCCCTAAAGATGAAAGTTAAAGATCTTCAAGAGCTTCTTATGAGACATGTTCTATGATAGTGATGATGATAATGATGTTTTCATGATGCCGATATTTCTATGTTTATGATTTCATTGATGCTATTCTTCGTTGTTGTCTCACCTCATGATATTAGTTCTTTCAAGGTGAGACATAGTGATGTTCGGCCAAAAATGCATATATTTACCCATTGTTGCCTCACATTTTAGTACTTTTAATTGTATTTTGAGTATTAATTATATTACTTTGTGCTTAATATTATATTTTTACTATGTAGGAATAAAGTGGTGCAAAGATGAAGAGATTTGGAGCAAAATAAATAAAACGCGGAAGAAGAAAAGAAAAGAAAAGAGAGGGAGACGAGAATAAGTGGCTAATGATTGGGGCCATTATTGCTAATGATTTTGGCATTTAATGAGACCTAAATGTCTACAAATACAAAGAAGGAAAAAAGAGAAGGTTAAGCGAGAAAGTACGTCTTGGGAGAGCTTTGGGCTTCAACGGCTGATTCAAATTGGACACAACTAAGAATTACGCATCGCACAAAGCCAATTTTTGCATCTTTAACTCTTCCCAATTCGTTTTGGAGTCTGTTATTTTATTTGGGCTTTCTCCTACACCTATAAATATTTCATAAGCCACAACTCTTAGACATCTTTGACATAAAACACAAGTTTGGAGGCTAGGGTCCCTACGTATATTTTCTTTCTTTTATTCAAACCTTGTTTATTGGAATTTCTTGGTGACAATTGAGATTGAAACTCTTGTTGTGCTTATTTATTGATCGACATTATTTTTAATCAAGTAAGTTATTGTTATTTTAATTATTCTTGTTCTTTAACATTTCTCAAGGGATTAGCTAACCCTAGGACTCGCCCATTTACTTTGTTTGAAACTCGGAAGAGGAAGAACGGGATTGGGATAGAATAATTAACATGAATTTGGGGCGTTAACCCTCATCTAATGGAAATTGACCTAGGAATAGGCGATACCACTTGTAGCCATATTCGGGTGTTCTTAATGCTCCTAATTGCTTGAGGGATCTTCAATTGGGTAGTCTAGTTAATCTTCGGGAGAAGTTAATTTAGTGTCATTATCCGAGACTAAATAAAATAAACTTGCTATTATTTATAATTCGTGATGTAGATTGGATCGTTACTTGAGAAATAGATTCCTTAATTCCTTACTTGTGGCCATTGAACAATTTACTTGCTTTCTAGATTAGAATTTATATTTTCGTATTTTATCAAAACCTTATAAAAAACCACCATTGATGCATTCGGCCTAGCTGTTGTTGGTGATAATTCTTAATCTACTTAAACGTCTACCTATTGTTCTCTGTGGGATTCGACCCCAACCTTGTTGGGTTATTATATTTGACAACGTCCACGTTATGCCATTAAAGGGTGTAATTTGAGCGTATCAAATTTTGGCGCCGTTGCCGGGGAACAATTGGCGTAATTTGGCTAATTTAGGAAATAAGCTAACTTGCTTTGAACCGAACCTGTGAATATTTCTATAGTTATTTTTACGTGTTTTATTTTATTTTTAGAAAAAAAAAATGGCATCTTTCCATCAAAACTTGTTTAGTAGTGATTTTTATTGTGAGCATGGCCAATTTGGTGAGTTCAAACTCATGATGGAGTGCCTGCTAGGTGAGGGTAACGAAAATCAAAAAGCCTTAGAAGAATACTTGGAAACTAGTCTACAACTTGGTTTGATGACAGAAGAAGAAAATCCGCCATGGGCATTCGATCCAGATCAGAATCAATATGAACTCCCCAATGCTCAATCCGAAAAGGTAATCCCTTTGTTGAGGGTCAATCATGAAGATGAGTTTTTTGGGAATGCCAAAGAAAAATATAAATTGGAGTCAACCCTTGTTCTGAAAAATATGGTTGTTGTTGACTCCAATCCGGGGGAAAAAGAGGATGTCGAAATTCAAGAAGTTCAAACGCCATATATCCTGCAATTTGAAAACTCAAGAAGGCAGAACGACATTCCTCACTTGAAAGCCAAGAAGTGTAAGATGAAAAATATTATGCTTGGCTTGTTCATCTACTTATCACCCCCCCGCCGCTCATGGTCACAAACTTGAATCCAAGTTGGGTGCCCAATTCATAAGCTCCAAATGGTGAGAAAAGCGATTAAGGGAAGTCTGAGTACCCGAAGTTGAAAGCTAAGGAGCATGTTTGGGCTTAAGTGTGGGATCGTCGTGACCCTTAATGTTGAGGATTTTGCTGCTAGCTAGGCCCTAGAGGGTCTCAGGGAGTATTTCTCACCCTTGTTTTAATTTTTTCTCTACTATACATGCATTGAGGACAACACATATTTTTAAGTGTGGGGTGGATTACTTCCGATACTTTTAGGTCAAGGATGATTATGCCATAGGATTTTTTTTTTGGGTTAGTTTTTAGCCTATATTTAAAGAAAAAAAAAACAGATCCATTTGGAGGGAAAAGCATACGTCCATAGGTTGTGTCCACAATGGTTGAATCACAAGAAAACGTTAACGGGTAAATGGATAAAAATGCTAGGCCTTTATATGCAATCTTTGCTGCTGAACTATTTTTAATTTTTTTTTTTTTTTTTTAACTTCATTATATATTCCTCCATTTTTATGTTTTTTACGCTGGCGTTCCTCGTAGGAAATGAATATCAAGAAAAATTTATAAATATTTTACTTTGTTCTTTCTTTTATTTTTCTTTTATAGCTTACTTTGCTATCATTAGTGGCATACATCATCCACTCCTTGGGTTTTCTTATGGCCTCGGTTCTTTTCCGAAGGGGAACCTTTGAACCGGGTAGTTTTTTATTTTTAGGATTAATTTTTTTTTAGGAGTAGTATAAGAGGGAGAAGAAATACCTTGTGACTTGTTTGATACTAGCATATTAAGTCTGAGCTTGAGTAGTACTTTTCTATGAGTGCTTGAGTGTTAATACAAAATAGCAGGCTTTCTGACACCTAGCTTATGATTGTGGCTCTGTATATAGCTTATTCTTATTTGTAGTTCGTCATGATCCTTTCTATCTTAGAGTAGAATTGATCCATCTTGATTGATACTTGTGCCAAGTGTGGTGAGGATTTTCTTGCATATATTCCATATTTTGCATCTCAGTCTAGAACTTGCCCTGCATGTTATTGAAGCGAAATAAAAAGTATTGCTCTGTTTAGAAGATGATTATAGGCTTTCTTTGATATGTCTTGTAAATTTTAGCCTTTTCAGAAATTATACCACTAGTTAGCTCTTTGAGCCTGTAGCCTTTCATTTGGTTAGCTGTATTTTTGCCTTGATCCCTTTGTTGAGTCCCTAGTTTTTGCACCCTGCTTCCTTCAGCACTGTAGCTTAGCTTTGTGATATAATTGTGAAATCTGGAGAAAAGGGACAGTCAAGTGAAAAAATGGTGACCAATGATAGATGCAAAGTGATGAAAAGGCCCTCTTAGAAAGAATGTGACATGAAAAAAAAAAGAATAAAAAATATATTGCTTGGAAAAAAAGGATTGAAACATTCTTGATATGATGAGAAATACTTGTGAAATAATTGATGAAGAGAGGGCTGAAAAATAAAGTGAAGAGATGAAAATAATGGGTGATGAAGTCTAAAATTGCAAAGTGCTTAGGGAAGTGTAAGTCACTATTATATAGTTTTCCTGCCCGTCCCCTAGCCAACATTACAACCCGTTAATGTCCTATTTGATTCTATTCGAGCACACTTAATTAGTACAGATGTACATAATGGGCAAACCTATGGTTCTTTGTGCATAGATGTGAATTTCTTTGTGAGTGAGAGAGTTGTGCTTTGATGCTAAGTCCTTAATTTACATTTGGTACTTTGATTTGAGTGTGTGGACTATTTATTCTTGTGAGGGCACATGTTTCATGATAGATAGGTGATGTTATTAGATTTCTATGACAGAGTAGGTGAGCGAGCTTAAATTTGATGAGTTAGAGTCCATCTCTGATATTAGGAGGTTAGAAGTTTGTTGTTTTTTTGTTGACTTGTAAATCTTGCATGATGATCAGGAAGTAGATATTTGATGGTTTGAGTTGCTAGAGGGCCTAATTGTTGGTATTAACCAAAGTGGTGGTGTTCCTAGGCCTGAGTTATTGAGAGTGATTTTAATGCTTACTCGAAGACGAGCAACAGTTCAAGTGTGGGGTGGTGATGTTCGGCCAAAAATGCATATATTTACCCATTGTTGCCTCACATTTTAGTACTTTTAATTGTATTTTGAGTATTAATTATATTACTTTGTGCTTAATATTATATTTTTACTATGTAGGAATAAAGCGGTGCAAAGATGAAGAGATTTGGAGCAAAATTAAATAAAACGCAGAAGAAGAAAAGAAAAGAAAGAGAGGGAGACGAGAATAAGTGGCTAATGATTGGGGCCATTATTGCTAATGATTTTGGCATTTAATGAGACCTAAATGTCTACAAATACAAAGAAGGAAAAAAGAGAAGGTTAGCAGAAGTACGTACTGGGAGAGCTTTGGGCTTCAGTTGATTCAAATTGGACACAACTAAGAATTACGCATCGCACAAAGCCAATTTTTGCATCTTTAACTCTTCCCAATTCATTTTGGAGTCTGTTATTTTATTTGGGCTTTCTCCTACACCTATAAATATTTCATAAGCCACAACTCTTAGACATCTTTGGCATAAAACACAAGTTTGGAGGCTAGGGTCCCTACGTATATTTTCTTTCTTTTATTCAAACCTTGTTTATTGGAATTTCTTGGTGACAATTGAGATTGAAACTCTTGTTGTGCTTATTTATTAATCGACATTATTTTTAATCAAGTAAGTTATTGTTATTTTAATTATTCTTGTTCTTTAATATTTCTCAAGGGATTAGCTAACCCTAGGACTCGCCCATTTACTTTGTTTGAAACTCGGAAGAGAAAGAATGGGGTTGGGATAGAATAATTAACATGAATTTGGGGCGTTAACCCTCATCTAATGGAAATTGACCTAGGAATAGGCGATACCACTTGTAGCCATATTCGAGTGTTCTTAATGCTCCTAATTGCTTGAGGGATCTTCAATTGGGTAGTCTAGTTAATCTTCGGGAGAAGTTAATTTAGTGTCATTATTCGAGACTAAACAAAATAAACTTACTATCATTTATAATTCGTGAAATAGATTGGATTGTTACTTGAGAAACAGATTCCTTAATTCCTTACTTGTGGCCATTGATCAATTTACTTGCTTTCTAGATTAGAATTTATATTTTCGTATTTTATCAAAACCTTATCAAAAACCACCATTGATGCATTCAGCCTAGCTGTTGTTGGTGATAATTCTTAATCTGCTTAAACGTCTACATATTGTTCTCTGTGGGATTCGACCCCAACCTTGTTGGGTTACTATATTTGACAACGTCCGCGTTATGCCATTAAAGGGTGTAATTTGAGCGTATCACATAGCGATGATAATGATGCCATAATGTAATCGGAAGTTCACGACCTTACGTCACTCCGATAAAGTTGTAGTTTTTATTTGGGCTCTCGTGCATGCTACCTATATTATATATGTATATGATATATATATATATATGTATATATGGGACATGAGGAGAGGTGAGGCGTTATATACGCATAACCACCTGATCAGTTGGCATATTATGATATCATCCCGAACGCGGGATGCCCGGACGCGGGATATATGGATAGATGAATCGGGCCGTTCGTTCCACGGCAATATATCGATATGTGATGAATACATGGATAAATGGATCGGGATGCACGTTCCGAAGCAATATATGATACGATATGATGTTGTTTGTTATATGAGCTTGCATGCATGACTCCGCCTTAAGAGGCAAGCAGTCACAGGTTATCTTTTTATCTTTTACTCTCTTGCTTCCTTATTATGTTATGATGCATGCCTTACATACTAAGCACATTGTTTGTACTGACGTCCTTTTTCTTTTTGGACGCTGTGTTTATGCCTACAGGTAGACAGGGGGAAAACCTAGATTCCTAGGAGCCGGATCAGCTTGCACAGAAGCACTTTCATATTTCGGAGGTGCATTTTCTGACATATTCTTTTGTGTACATACTTGGATATGGCGGGGTCTTGTCCCGTCTTCATGACTTCAGTGATCCGGTTAGAGGCTCGTAGATACTTATGTGTGGATAGTAGGTGTTATGTGACCCTTATTGTACATTTTGTATATCATTCTTTTGTTGTCGTGAGGGCTTATGTATATATACATATATTGTACAGAATAGTTTATGATCAGTTCATAGTAAGCATCATCTTGGGGATTATATGTGTACAGGTTGGGTAGGTTAGTAGTATGACGAATGGTGCTCGGTAGTCAGTTCCAGGTACCCGTCATGGCCCTCTAGTCGGGTCGTGACATATGAGTATAGAGAAGCAGCGGATGGCAGAGGCCATTCGAAATCCCTTGTGGAGAATGTTCCTTTTGGGTCCGCGGGAGCCACCTCGAGCAGTGCTCCAATTAGAGAGACATTGCCACAGACCCTTCCTACTCCAGTGCCAGTGCCTACTGGTACTACTATTGGTGCTGCTGCTGATGCTGATGTTAATGCGGTTGAGCCACTTGATGCCTCATGGACCGATGCATCGCAAGATGAGCAGCGCGCCTAGTGCGCCACATGTATTCCTACTCCTTGTTTTACTTTTACCGCATTGGGGACATTGCAAAAATTTTTCGTTGGGGGTGGGAGTATTTGATTTTTGTTTATAGTGTATATATGTGTGTAGGACCCCCTCGGCTTTTCTCTGCCATGGTTCTTTTCCTGAGGGGTTTATTTCTGTTGAACCTGGAATGTTTAGGTCATGTTTAGATAAAATAAAGTAATTTTCACTTATGTGGTGGTGGTTTGATTAACTTAAGGCTGTGTTGTTATGATTTGAGGAAAATCACTCCCCTCCGAAATATTTTGAAAACTTGGACTTGGTCGTTTAATTGACATTTATGCTTCTTTGTGTGACATTTAGATTATTGAGTTACCTTGTGTGCAGAATTTTAGCGGGGAGACTGGTGTGTTGACAATTCTTATGCCGTGTGTTGAGAGGTCTTGTATGTATAGTCTCTAATTTATGTATGTAATCTAGAACTTTGACTGGTTAGTCGTGCCTGTATTCTTAGGATCAGTGAAGCTGTGAAATGATCTTAGGCTTTGTTGTGTTAAGGACTCCTTTTCAGCCTAAATTTAAGCCTACCTGTAGATAAATATTCCTTGTTAGCCATTTTTGAGCCTTAAACCTATTCTTTGACTAGCCGTAATAAGCCAATACCCATTCTGAATATCCCTTTTTTTGCACCCGGTCCCTCCTTGGCACTAAAATGATAAGATTGAGGCTAAAAGCCTAAGTTGGGGGTGATAGGTGGAATAAGCGGAACATGAGGCGTAAGTCTAAAGTTGGGTAGAAGTGAATTTCCTAGTTAAAAGACATTGGTGTGGTAAGTGTAGAAAAAAAAAAGAAAAAAAAAAGAGAAAAACAACAAACCAAAAAGAAAAAATATATATATAGAAGTAGAGTAAGCAATGAAGCCACACCGAGGCAATGAAACGGAAAAAGGAAAGAAAATAAAAAGGGCAAAAAAGGTAAAAGAAAAGAAAAAAGGTGTAGTGTTCAAGAAGGGTGAGTCACAGTTGTCCAAATATACATCCTACTCGTCCCCGAGCCTACATTATAATCCCCGAAAAAGTCCTAGTGTTATCACAGCTGAACTGTCTAAAGTCTAGGGCACTGAAAATAAGGGCAAGCCTATGGTATTTGCATGCTTAGTTGGAGAATTTCTTTGTGAGTGTGAGCGTTTTTCTTCTCCGTAGTCTTCTATCCCATTTTGTATGTACATATGAGTTGGGACATTCTTTGGTCTTTGTGAGGGCATGAGAATTTGTTAAGTGACTGATTTCCCGTAAGTCTTGGTTCGTGCATGCTATGGTTTGTATGATAACTAGATGTCATTAATTGAAGCCTCATTATTAGTTGCAACGAGTCCTTGTTGGTTTTGTCTTTATTGGGGGGAGAGTCATTGTGATGCACATGATATCTTTGGTAGTTAATTGCCACAACCACTATAGACAGTTTTACTTTGTGATATCAAGACATTTGTGAATTGAGTCTGTTAGTTGACTTGCTTGAGGACAAGCAAAGATTTTAAGTTTGGGGTGTTGATGTGCCGTGAAATTATGGCACATCTAATGCTTTTTAACTCTAAGTTTTACTTGTTTTCGAGTAAGTTTGTGTTAGTTTGATGTGTTTTGTGTGTTTTCCAGGTATTTCAAAGTTAGAATGCTCGGCAAGTGAAAACAAGGAAATCAAGTGTTTTGTACTGGTGTGCACTAAGTATCGTTTTAGTCATAGAATTGCATAGAGAAGTACTGCAACTAAGGAAGCTCGACGACATGCAGAGCTGGAAGATTGACGGGCCATCAACATGTTCGATGATTCGTCGAGTTGTCTCATCGAAATACATCCTGCAAAGTGTAAAGTGCCATCAGACCGTCGAGTTGCACTGTCGATATGATCGACAACCGTCGAAGTGCAAAGACGGTTGAAGTCCTGCAAAGTGAAATTCTGTCATCAGAACGTCGTTATGCACGACAACATGTCAACGACCGTCGTAGCACAAAGACGACCCGTCGAGTTGCAAACCGACCTAGAACAAGATTGGGATTAATTATTCTGAGTTTAACTTGTGTACATACCTGTCTAGGTCTTATTTTTCAGACATCTGGAGTTTTATACTTGTAGTATTTACTTTTGGGTTTTTAGTACAATTGAAGATTTTCCAAACAATTACCTTCATTTACTTTCAGGTTTTATTCGTAAGTTCAATACAAAATTCAATTATGTAATCTTCAATCTTTTATTGTTTTCTTGTTGCCATGAGTAGCTAAACACCTTTACTAAGGTTGTGACCCAAGGATGGGTGTCTTGTGATTGGGGCTTGTGATTGATATATGCATAATGGATTGTTAGGGTTTATTTGTTCTTCGTTTTCATCATATAGTTAGTGGTTGCAAACATTAGCTGACACCATAAACTTTGGTTTATTTGGGAAAATAATTAGGGTTCGGTAAGAACAAATAATAAAACTCAAGGCTTTAAACATTGTTTAATAAATTCACTTAGGAATAAGAGGAATTTACTTGGCATAATTAACCGTTCTTCATGCATACTTTCTTCTCTTTGGAAAAAGCATAGAAAGTAATCTTTTCTTATTGGGAAATAGTCTAGATTCACATAGAGGTTAAGTGCATCCACACAAACGATCCATTAGAAGTATATCAAGATCGAGACCCATGATCATACACTTTATCTGATGGGGACACAACCTTGGTTCTTTTTTATCATATATTTACAACTCTAATTTTCTAGTCACTTTAAATTAGTCCACAAACCAAACTCCTATAAAACCCTTTTTTTTTTTCTGGAGTACACCAGGACTGCAAGATTAGTATAATACTTATTTAGTAAAATTTTCACACCATATTCTCTGTGGGATTTGACCCTAACCTTATTGGGTTACTATATTTGACATCGTCCGCTTTACGCTATTAAAAGGTGTAATTTGAGCGTATCACCATTTAATGTGCTTAACCGCTTGTTTAAAGGTATTTGGTGTGGGAGAAAGATGAGCCAAGAAGTTGAATTTTTGTTTCGGTTTGAAAATTGCATTTTGGGACCTGGCGACCATACGGGAGGACGGAGCGGCGTTAGAGGTTTTCATAGTGTTTGAAGGATTTTGTGTTTCTTTGGACTGATATTGGTGGAGGAAGGTTATGTGTGGGGGATGAAGTAGAAATGGTATTTGAGGGATTATTAAATAGTAAAGGAGAAGAGGAAGGGATAGAGTTGATACCTGATGGAGATAAATCTCTTGAAGTTGTTGGTAGTTGGCCTTCGTGCATGGACTCTTGAGAACTTAAAGATTGATGCAAATCTATTGAATGATTAGAAAAAGCGGGAATTGATAAGGGAATAGGGATAGGGGACGGAAGAGTGGGGATTAGGTTGGAGTCCAATTTATTTTGGACTTCTGAATCATTATTTTTGGAGTGGGCTCTATAATTCCCAATTTAATTTGGAAAATTTGTTTGACAAGTGTGAGAACATTTGAGAAAAAGGAAATATATCTTCACAAAATTGGACATCACGACTAACAATATTTTTGAGTTCACTGGATCGAAACAAAGATGCGCATGGTGAACAATAGAAATGCCTAAATATACACATGGTGTAGATCTACATTGAAATTTATTTTGTGTATATGGCTTGATCCATGGGCAACAAAGACAACCAAATTTTTTTAGCGAAGTGTATTTTGGTGGTTCGCCAAATAATTATTGATAAGGAGAATCAGTATTTAGGCCAGGTGTAGGAAGTCTATTTATGAGATAGACGGCATGGTGGCAAGCAGAGGAGCACAATTTAGGTGGTAGTGAGGCTTCATTGAGAAGAGTTCTAGCTGTTTTGACAATGTGACGATGTCGTCGCTCAGCTATGGCAACTCGTTGAGGTGTGTAGGGTGGTGAAACTAAGTGTTCAATGCCATTTTGTTGTAGGTAGTGTTTAAGACCCGTGTATTCACCCCCTCCATCTGTATAAACCGATGCAATTTTGTGTTTAAAGAAATTTTTCACCAAAGGATGAAATTGTTTAAAAATTGAGGCGACTTCACTTTTATTTTTGATTGTGTACAACCAAATATATTTGGTTTAATGATCAAAATACAGTAATACAACTTTTTATCTATGGAAAAAACAGGTGATGGACCCCATAAATCACTGAACAGAGTTTGAAGCAGAGCCTTACTATTTAAAGTGAGTCGTTGAAATGGCAAACGATGAGCTTTATTTGAAGAACAAGCATTACAAAACTCAAACTTTTCCTTGGTGGAGATAGGAAGGGAAAATTTATTCAACACTAAATCTAAAACTTTAAGATGAAGATGACCCAGACGACGATGCCACAATTGATGAGAGACTTTAGTGGAGGTGAAATTGGCGGAAGGTGGAATATGTTTCTTGTGTGGCCACTCATAGAGTCCATTTTTGTTCCGGCCTTGTACCAGCAGCCTCCGAGTTTTGAGATCCTTCACAAGAAAAGAGTATGGAAAAAATTCACACAACAAAACTTGGCAGCAGAAATGAAGTTCTTTTTTATAGATGGAGCACAAAGAGTGTCATTAAGCGTGAAATTAGATTTAGAAGCTTTTATTTGAGTTGAACAAGTATAAGTAATGGGAATAGTTTTACCGTCACCCATGGACACTTCCTCATTGCCAGCATATTCTTCAAGATTATCCCATTCCGTTATGACATGACGTGTTGCTCCTGAATCAATAATCCAAGGGCTTGCATCTAGTTGATGACTCAAAACAAAATTGACCTTTGCTTCGAAGTGATTATGCGACTTTGAGCGACACACGTCAGCAGTGTGGCCGATCTTTTGGCATAGTTGGTATTTCACAGCTTGCATGGGTTGTCTTCTATTTTTTTGGTTTCCAGAATACCTTTGTCGTTGAGTTGGTGATTTCCAAGATTGATTGGGGAAGCGACGATTATTCTTGTGGTGTTGAGGCTGAAAGTTGGTCCTTTGTGCAACTGCAGCAGTGATGATTGAGGATGATTTTTCAAGATCTTGGTGTTTGAGAAAGAGTTCATGGTCCGTGAGTTTGTGGAATAGTTCCTCAAAGCTTAGAGCTGAGTCTCGTGCTCTTATAGTGGGAGAAATCTCACGATACTCGGGACCAAGGCCACTCAAGATCTTGACTGCTAGTTCATCATCAGTCCTTTGGTGAACCTGCTACTTTGAGAGCCTCAGCAATTGATCTAATCTCCTGTAGGTACTCAACAACCGTCTTGGAGGCCTTTTTCTTTTGCAACTGATCTCGCAAGCTGAAAATACGAGTATGACTCCTGTTTGCATAAGCTGTATGAAGGAGTTCCCAGGCCATTTTAGCCAAGGAAGCAGCTGCAACGGTAGGAGCAATAGTAGGATCAACCAATGCCATCATTGCCTGTTGAATCAGTTGATCCTGGCAGAACCACGTCTCAAATTCAGGATTTGAGATAGTACTATCATTTTGTGTGATAGTGGCTGGTGGGGTAATTTTGGTTCCGTTACGATTCCTAAGGAGTTTGTGTCCGTTGAGCAGCATCACCAGTTGTGCCTTCCATGTCGCAAAGTTGAGATTACCTTATAGTTTGTTAGGTAACTGGGCAGTTGGATTGAACTGTACCACATGAGTGGTAGGCAAAACTGCAGCAGCAGTGTTAGCTGTGGTAGCAAGTAGAGACATATTGGTAAAAAAAAAAAAAAACTGGATCGGACTCGTGAGGGTTTAGAGAGGCTCTGATACCATAAAGAGAATGAGAATAAATGCAAACTTGGATAATTTTATTAATGATAAGATTCACTTTAATAAGGAACTACTCTAACAACTTAATCTAATCTTATAGATAAGATTAGATAGATTATTCAAACTAATTCAAATACTTAAAATAAATCTACTTCTAACAAACTGATAACAATTGATAAATAACTCTATTCCTAACAGACTGATAATCTTGAGTCTATCTTAATACTTATCTCATGTATATTATTTATCTCTGAGTCATAGGGATACACTTATCCATTAGGAGATGTACTTATCAATACATGTATATTTCTCATTATAAATATAAGCTATGCTGACTCTCAATGTATTGAGCCATTCACCAAAACACCCTCAGTAAAAAGTTCTACTCCCAAAAGATATGGTTCATATTAAGTTAGTCATTGTAAAAGTTAGTAAGTGCCAATCAACATGAAATTTAATAAGAAAAGCTCAGATGAAAATATAAGAAAGGATAGTGATCTTTCTTCACTGGCATGACCACCAGAAAAGTGCACATAAAATGAGATCCAATCATTTATAGACATTGGTTTCTGAAGAAACACATGGCCGACGATTTCAATGTGAACTTCTCCGATAACGACATTATTCTTGGAAAATGAAAATTATCAGCGCCAAAGTTCATAAGCATTTTATTCATCATCATCATCAAGCCATCAATATGTAGCGTGTTGTTTTCATCCTTTGCCATTATCTTCTGTCTTTAAAATTTCGAATTCTTCAACTCATCACATCTTTGTATTTCTTGCACAACAAAAGAAAAACTCCATTAAACAGGAAAGTTACTATCCTAAAATTGTTGTAGAATATTCAAAATAAATATAATGGAGTAACTTTGTGCAAGACAGATTTAGTAAATAAATTAAAGAGAGAAATCATGAAAAGAGAATTCAATGTTAAACACGAAACGAATAGGCAAGACGCTTCCGAAAAACTATCTTTAAGATAGAAACTTTCCCACACTGTGCAAGTGGTTAATGGGAAAGTCCATCCCTAGAATACAATGCCTACTCTGGAAATCAAAGTTGCACTCTTTGATTTCTTCTACCACAAAAACTAAACCGAAAAGAGTGAAGGTTTGGAAGAAGGAAACAAGAAGAAATGATTGAATTTGTTTAAGTTGGAATAAGGCATGTTGTTGAAACAGAGATATGTCCATCTACATATTTTTCCATATGCCAAAATACATGCCAAGCTAACTTACCAACATGAACTTTATTCTCAATTTAAAATAGTAAGGTAACGTTTGAATTGGAATGAACCATCACAACAGTTGGAAGGCAGCGTATAAATGTTTAAATTAGCATACCCATCTCTTTTATTTATTTAAATATTATAATTAATATATATTATTATATATATAACATTGTTTTCCAAGAACATATTTTTCAGGAAAACATTTTTCATGAAAAACATTTTCTTTTGTACCAAACACACCCTTAATCTTCAATTGTTCCTTAACTCCTCTTTGTGCATACAAAATTGACGGTTTGAACGAATTCATCATAAGTGGATTCTTAAATCTCAAATCTTCCTTTATTCAATATCCTTTTCTTAATTCTGTTGTACACTCTTCCTTAATCTCTATATCTCTCATTAATTTGAAATCTTCGCTAACTAATACTTATCTTGTTTGTTCACTTAATGATAAATTGATATAATTTGATGTAAACACCTGGTGTATGTTAAAGTTTTATTACAGTATGAAGTTATATATGGAAGCATATCAAGACCAACTTAAAGAGAACAAACTATCTACTAATCTACTGGGAACAAATTATCTATAAAAGGAAATCCTTTAGCATAGATAGACAATTGCATAGAATTTATCTTTTTGATATCCCCTAAGTGATGTATAGAATCTTCATGGGAGTTGGTACATGCTAACAACTTCTCCTCTAGAACTCATTTTTGTGAGCCTAATTGCTAAACTACTTTCATGGATATGTTGGAGCCTGTTCCAACTTCTGTAGGCTATGGAATACAAGATTTCCCATATTCCTTCTTTGGTAATGTGCTCCTATATATATACTAGGAGCACGATTAAAAAAACAAACCGTCTAAAATACAAAGACCATCTTGTTGCAACCAAGTTAAGAAGACCTATCTACTAACCTTAAGAACTTTAAAAATCTGGTATTAGTTCAACTATTCAAGTCTAGGAAGTTTCTTTGAAAGTACTATTTGAACCTCTTTTTTTTTTTTAAAAAAAATCAATCAACCCCTCTATTCGAGAGGCTCTTTTATTCATTGCATTATAGCACAAAACAATGGATTGCTATCCTCTTGTACCTATCTTGTATGGACAGGTCCCATGCTAAGCATGATAGGATTTCTTTTAAGCTTACAAGAATATGATACATGAAGAGTTAAAACTCTTCTTCTATACATAGTTTGCATCAAAGAACATCAAAAGCATAATTCCTATCTACCTTCCTATTTATATTACAATAATTCTTAATAAGATTGTTCCTAAATGTTGGCATCTGTAATATGTCCATATTCAGTTCACCTTTAACTTCATTTGATAGTACTTGAAAATCAGTAATCTAGGTATTTGATATGCATTCTAATCCCTAGTTGGATAGACAATCAGTAACCCTATTGCCTTCTCTAAAATAATGAGCAATGCTCTATTTTTCAGCTTGTTCCAACAATTTTTTGATGTTCAAAATAGTGTCCATGATGTTCCATGGGGGATTATTTGCATTCATAATCCAATCCACTAATAATTTAGAGTCAATTTCCAGTTCCAGACATCTGTATCCATTCTGTACACACCATTCAATTCCAATTTCCATAGCTTGAGCCTCAGCAACATTGTTGGTAGCAATTCCAAAATTTGTTCCAAATGCAACAATGAAGTACCCTCTATGATCTCTTATAACCCCACCTCCACCACTGCTCCCTGGATTCCTTTTTGAGCATCCATCAGTATTCAATTTCACACAACCATTGTCAGGAAAAGACTACTTAACAGGTATTGATATGAAGTAATACTTATCCTGTTCAATTGTATGAATAAACTGATCCCAATTCATAAAGGGATTGATCTCAGAAAACTGTTTATGAACCACCATCACTATTTGCTAATACATTCTTATCTTGATCCTTTGAATGGACATTTTGTTGTCTTCAAACCTTGCTTTGCACCTATTAATCCACATCTGCCATATGATAATTCTTGGAAGCACTTGAAGAACCATTTTCTGAATGAGATTCTTGCCTTTAGTGAGCCACCAGATTACTACTAGATGTCTCAAACCATTAGTATTCTGAAAAATCCCAAACCATAGATTGAAATGAGTCTAGATCTTTTTACTAACTCTACTTTTATAGAACAAATATTCCACATCTGTAACGACCCGTCTGGTCGTTATTGGACTTTCCACAGCACGTGTCTAAAAATCAAGTTGATTTGCTGTACTATTAGTCCCCAGGGAAGTTCTACGTTTAATTTTAACTATAGTCGAGTCGGTAAGAGCTAAAATAGTGGAAGAGTCACCAAAATCCACAGCAGCGGTAAGCACTGCCGCTGCAGCGGGACCGCTACCGCGGACCTATAGACCGCTGCATCGGTCGATGCAAACCAGACCTAGTATTAAAAATCTTATTTCGGGATTTGACCTCTCTTTTCCACAAAACCTTCTTCCAGGCCGTCACTTGGGATATTTTTAGAGGAAACACTCGAAGACTTGAGAAAGGTAACCCTCAAACTTGTATGCCCTTTTCGTTAAAGATAATTCTTTCTTTACTAGACTTTGTCTCATAGGGTTAATAAAAATGGAGTCATTATCATTGTTTCCACCCTAGGAAAGTGCGATGGGTATTCTTATCCAGAATTCTTATACTTTCAAAAACTTCATATAGATTCTTGTTGTAAGACGATAAACTAAACCCCGAATAATGATTCTTTCGATATTTAGAGAATGGGTTAAAACCCGACTTCCTGAATTGGGAACTCAAGGGAAGGGCTATATTGTATGACTTGTAAGGATTAGTTAATTATATAACTTAGACTACCGCATATGCATTGATTTGACTCTTATTCTCGAATTTGTGATATCCATAGACTTTTTCATCATGGCTTCCGGTTCAGAAACGGAAGCGTGAAGATTCCATGGACGTTCGTGATAGCTGCTCGGCATCGAGGCAGGTTACCGTTTAGTTGAATTAAACTTTGATTAGTGAGTCGTATATATGTTATAGAGTTGACGGGAGAAAGCATGATTAGGTCTTCGGACACGGAGTTCGGTTGGATATTATCTAGGTTAGTACGAATGCTGCTTTTGTGGTCTAGTCGCCATTAAATGAGAAGTTAAACCAAGGCATGTAGTCGTTATGTTTGAGGGGAAGGAAGTGGTGTGTATATATTCTTGGTGCAGATTTAGTTAGTGTGTGGGAGTCATTCTATTACTGAGCTTCGCAATAGGGTCTTGTTATACCGTATCTTTGTGGTGACTCGTACTTTGAATGTATTTGTCTTCATTGTGTATTCATGTTGTTGTTGAGTTGATTTCTTTGAGTTTATCATGAACTGTGGCATGGGATCCTGTATTCATTAACATTGGTACTAGTGATTGAAATTGGGGTCTTGTATTCAGTGGCATTGGTAATATTTACTTATTATGTTCCATATTGACTGTTGAACTAAAAACATGTTGAGATTCATATTATGATTTGATACAGAGATTATATATATATATATATATGCCTAGTGATGGGCTCGTCATCTGAGGTTAGTTCCAGAGCGAGTAGTATATGGACACCATAAGTCCCCTGCAGGTCATGAATATTAGGTGAACAATACCATTAGCATGTGTGTAAATTTGTAATACTATCATTTATAACATTGCATTTTACTTATTTCTACACTTGTGACTGGTCGATGAGTATTTGTTGATGTTCATTTGGGTCAATGACTGTTACGTCTACTCACCAAATTACATGTCCGTCTAACCGTTGACAGGAAGGTAAGGTATAGTGGTCCCACTTAGGATGTGTTGACATAAAGGTTTGCGGCTTCTTATTCATTAACCATTGAGAGTTGGGTGGTCTAGGAGTCATTCTTGAGTTGAGACTTATTGTGTCCGATAGTCTTTATTTTTCGTTGTTACTTGCGGTGAGAGAGGTAGGGATCTGGGTAGGCTTATGTCGGAATTGTTATCTATGGATAAAATTTATAAAGGTGTAAACAACTGTAGTTATCTATTTATCTTGATTGATTCTGTATTGTATTATGTGAACTAATATTAGTCGGCCTAAGATACTTACCAGTACGTGTGGTGTACTGATGCTACTCTTGCTACACTCCTTTTGGGGTGTAGATGTGTTTTAGGTTATTACTTGAAGGTTTCGTTAGCTGAAGTGGCGGATATCTTCCTATAGCTTCTGTATATCTCATTCTAAAGGTAGAAGTTGGGTCATTTTTATTTTTGGTTATTTCCTCTGAATTGTAGAGCTCTTGTACATGTCTAGACTAGGTCTTGGGAAAGCGTGATTTTCTAAATTAAGAAAGAGTGTCATGATGTATCCCGCTTATTATTTTTTATCATCTGTTGTAATTACTTTTCAAATGATTTTATTAACGGGATGGTTGGTAAGGGTTCGCCTATCAGGTGTGATAAAGTAGGTTCCCGCACGAACCGTAAATTGGATCGTGACAAGTTGGTATCAGAGCCTAGGTTACCGGTCTCACAAGTATAAGAGCAATATCTAGTAGAGTCTAGTGGAATGGTACATTGACGTCAGTACCCATCCGCGAAAGCCTATGAGGCATCTAGGAAATCTTCCCTTTCTTCTTTTCTATCGTGCTATCTCAGTCACCTTGATCTCCAAGTCGAGCCCAATCCGTATCTAGGTGATTCCAATTGGTATCTTGACGAGTCCAATTGGTATCTAGCGGTAGTGTCTTGTTAAATATATGTGGTCTGTTTGTGTGCGCGCGGAGAGTGAATCGATAAGTTCCCTGTGTTGTGAAATTCCGGTGGGCATTACAGAATGCCCACTGGCTCAGTACTTTCGCTGCAGCGGTGACCATTCACGCCAGCGATAAAAATACCGCTGCGGTGCATGTCTTTTGTAGGAAATATGCCGCACCGACGGAACACTATCCACCATAGCGAGATTTCGCCTGGTACAACAGACCCTCGATGTTCCTTTATTCCACTGCTGCGGAGCTATTTCATTATCCTCCTCTAGTTATAAGACTGAGTGTAACTCCCTTTCCTAGCAACAAGATGGATCCTTCTAGCATACTTAGCTTTCAAAAAATTAGCCCAAAGAGACTCTTTTGTTCTAAATTGACACCATAACTTGACAGAGAAAGCCTCAGAAATGTCATACAGAGATCTAATGCCTATAACCCCTTCAATAGTTTGCAAGCATAGATTAGGCCAATTTTCCCTGTGGTATTTATGCTTACCTTCATTGTTACCCCATAAGATGTTAGCAAAAATCTGCTCTATTTGTTTGAAAATAGTTTTTGGAGGCTGACAAATAGCAAGAAGGTGTACAGGCATAGTAGATAACATATGTTTGATCAAAATGATTTTTCCTCTGGTGGATAGTCTACCATACTTCTAGGAATTTACCTTTTTGAGAATTTTGGTAGCCATATCAGCAAAGTGTTGTATCAATTTCCTACCTTAGAATAAAGGACATCCCAGATAGGTGATAGGAAATTCTTGTCTTTGCTCTTGAAGAATATTAGCCACTATACTGCTCCTTTTTCAGAAATCTTCTTGTCCATTATGAAGCAACTCTTGTTCCTATTGATCATTTGTCCAGAATTGATAGAATAATCTCCAAAACCTTCATGACAAGTTTCAGAGTTTTAGATTTCCCTGCAAAAAAAATTATCAAGTGATCAACATAATATAAGTGATTGATCTTAGGCCCTGTAGCTTGCATAGTAAAGCCTTTGAACCTTGGATTATATACAAATCATTCAACATACAAGATGAAGTTTCTGTAGCTATTATAAAAAGAGATGGAGATATAGGATCTCCTTGTTTTACTCCCCTTTGTGATTTAAAAAATCCATGCCTCTTACCATTTATGACAACACTATACCAATTATTTGAAATCGGATTCCAAATGATAAAGATCCAGCTTTCTTCAAATCCCATTTTCCTTAAAACAGCACACACAAAATACCATGATATTCTATCATAAGACTTATTCATATCAATTTTGAAAACCACATTATCCTCACTATTATCTTGTTTGATCTCATCACTAATTTATTGTGCTAATAAAACATTTTCCCCTATTGCTCTACCCTTAACAAAACCACTTTGATTAGTAGAAATAATTTTGGGAATAATATTAGATAACCTGTCAGACAACACCTTAGAGATGATTTTCTGAGTGACATTGCTAAGACTAATAGGTCTAAAATTTGAGAAGGTTTGAGTTTAATCAATCTTAGGAAGGAAAATCAGGCAAGTATTAGTAAAGTATCTAGGCATTTGTTTGCCATTAAAAACAACTTTAACCATATTTAAATATCAGCACCCACAATATCCCAAGATTTTTGAAAAAACAGTCCACTGAATCCATCAGGACCAGCAGAACTATTAGGATTTATATCAAAAATACCTCTTTGCACCTCCTCTTCAGAAGGGATTTTGGATAAAAACTCATTATCAACGATTTAATTAATGCATTTAGGAACATGTTTAAGGATATCAGTGTCAATATTGTTGTCCTGCTGTGAGAAGAGGTTCTGATAGAATTGTGCAGCAGCATTTCCAATTTTCTTTTCCCCCCTCTATCCATGATCCATTCACACAAATCCTCTTGATCTAAAGATATTTCCTTCTTCCCTTCACAACTGAATGAAAAAATTTAGTGTTCTCATACCCTTCTAAATTCCATTTTAAATTAGCCTTTTGCCTCCAGGAACTATCAACATGCTAATGATGTATAATAAGATAAGC
>NC_081350.1:9633563-9664971 GCF_029784015.1 Lycium ferocissimum
CTATGCTATTTCTTATGTTGCTCATTATGCTTTCATAATGATGCTTCGATCATGCTTACATACTCATTACATTCTTCGTACATCGACGTCTCTTTGTTTGTGGACGCCGCGCCCTGCCCGCAGGTGGCCAGGAGACAGCTTGATCCATAGCTTTATTGCAGGGGACTACATAGCGGAGTTCCATTTCATTCGGAGCTACAACTTTTGGTATTTATTCTTTTGTGTACATATTTATGGGCATGGCGGGGTCTGCCCGCCTATATGATATGACATACTCTCCTTAGAGGCTCGTAGACATGTGTATATGGTTAGATGTATTTGGCCTTGTCGGCCTATATTTTGGATATCATTTTGTTAGCCTCGTCGGCTTATGTACATTGATATGGGTATAGTTGCTAATGATGATATAAATGTATTGTTGTCCAATGGGATTTGTTTGATTGATGGATGAAAGTATGATTTAGCTATGTGGCTCACCTAGATGTAAATGTGAAAGTACGATAAGAGGTGCCCAGGTGGGTTAGCACCGGGTGCCCGTCGCGGCCCTCCGGTTGGGTCGTGACACCACTTCTGGAGCCAAATTTGATAACCATCTACTTAAATCAATCTTGTGTACAGAATGAAATTGTAGTCCTCATCATTAGTGAAGTTTAGAAAAATGTTGAAATTGTCGAATACACATATTTTTGCAGTTTCTTTCATACGAAATTTTTTCGAGAATTTTGACCTAAGCGTGTGAATTTGGGGTCTCATGTTTCTTGAGAAATCTGCCAACAATTGTCCTCGATAGTGATAAGCCATTACTCCATAGATATCTTTGGCTTTGAATATCACTGCTGATTTGCCATTGTGAGAGGTTATTCGAGCTTTGATTGATTCGGGTTCAATGTGATTTGTGATCCCAGATGAACCCGGAGCATCCGTGAGAGTTATAGCATACGATCCTATAGAATCGTACCTTAATGGGATCGCCTCAGTTGAGGCTTACTTTTGGTCAGTTGCACGCGCCGGTGGGGTGCCAATCGGCGGCCCCACGGCCCAATCGGAAAAGTAACGGTAAGAAAGTTAGTTATAACGGTAATATTTAAAAGAGATAATAGGTGTGGCGGGTTCTATTTCCTTAGCATATTTTTTTGTTAATTTTGAAGATACATTTTCCAAAATAAGTTTTCCCTCTCCTTTACTGTTTATGTTCTGCTATGTTGTAGTAATTATCTTGGGAGGTCAGGTTGCTATCCCCCTCCTATGTATATTTTTTTGATATAAAAATAATATATATGGTAGGGGTATTGCCACAGTACCCCCACCACCTCAGAAGGTTGAAGCCCGAGTGGTTGGATTAAAACAAGAACTCACCACTCTCAGTTTCAAATTTGCTTCAAACTAATGGAGATGGGAAGTAAGTACTATTTATAGATATCATGACCTTGCCTACGAAAAAGTTCAATGTAACCTTCAAAGGAGAGGGTAGTGGCCTATTTAATAAACATGTAGAATGTAAGTAGATTGTAGACTCCATCAAGAGGAAAGGAGCAAACTGCTTCAGACTGGATTCACATCTTTCCTAGATTAGCCTAGAAAACAAACAGCATCAACCTTAATTAAGATCGAAAACATAAACAGCACAAAAGAACATTGGTAAAGCTAACATGCTTCAACGAAACATTGCTGGAAGTAGACACAACACCATCTGTAAATGATATACTGTATATAAAAATAGATCTTCGAACTAATTCAATAGAAAAAGATAGCTCATGGGGTGGGGATTGACCAATAACCTATGAGGATGCAATTACACTTTCTTCCCCTTAACTAATGTGAGACCCTAACACGCTCCAATATCCCCTCCTTAGCACGTCCATGATTGGACTATGAAGCGTAGATAATATAACATGGGAGTCCAACATTGAATAATCAAACAATTGGGCTAAATTTAGATTTCTTACCATGTAACTAAAGGAAAATGGATTTTGAATTAAATTCAACTCAAAAGCTAATCATTTATGTCGTTATCAGAGTTTTCCAAGAACACATACAACGGCCTATAGCCTTAATGACTTTCACATCAACTAAACGAAATAATGTTGCCTCAGGTTCTTGAGATAATTAGTACATATGTTGCTGGTCTGGAATTAGCAAAGAAATAAACAACTTAGCATTTCATGAGTTTCATAGTTATAATTAAAAAAGGTCCATGCTAATGCTTCATAAAGCCGGCACAAATTAAAAAGAGTTAGATAAACTTGTACTTAATTTTGCCTCACACGCAAGCTGTAGTAGTTTGATGACAGAACAGGAAAAGGATATACGAGAGGAAATAGAAAAATCTATTGAGTTGTATCCCACTAATTAGGACTTGTATCAATCAAAGACGGGATCTTGAAAATGATAGATTTGTCTCAACTTAGAAATTCGACTAGTGCTCATGATTTTTCCATTTCCAATCAAATTTCGGGAAGACTTTTTAAAAGGATTGCTCATTGTGGATGTATACACCATGATTCCCTTTCTTATTGTATAACTTACTTATTTAAAGCAAAAGAACAGCACCATTGTTTCCATAAAAAAGCAAAACGAGAAATGTCTACATCTGCAACCACATCTTGTTGACACAAGTCAATATAATCTCTAAAATAATTAAGATCAGCAAGGCTTTCACCTTAACTTTTCCTTTGGATTGAGACATGTACTTTGTCATTTCGGAAGGCACTGAGACGTATTTAAAAACTAATCTTGAATGCTATTGGTCACTGATCAAGATATTTTAAAATGGAAAACTAACTAAATTGTTCCTTAGTACATTTGCGTGCACACATTTCGTAAATAACACAGTAGGAAATTAATTGAAGAACCGATAAGTATGATACTGATTCTTGAAGCTGCAGAAAATCCTCAACAAGCAAGATAATCAATTTTTTTGAAACACTAGGAGATAGGTTGGGATTAATCCATCTGAACTAGAGAGTCGATAAATTTATATCTTGATTTCTTTATGGTGAAATTTCAAGGTTGGATAAGCCAACAGGCGAAGCAAGAAATTAAAGTGAACTGCACAAAGAAGATTTTTAAAAACTGCACAAAGCTGGAAACCGTTTTAATATCCAATAGCCAGAGGTACACAAATATGCAAATGAATCAAGAAAACTTTTTTAACTCCAATTAACATGAATGAAAGATCATGAACAAGCAATAACCTCAAACCCTATATCTCACATACGACTAGTTTCGTACAGTAAAAAAGAGAAATTTAAAGAGAGAGAGAGAGAGAGATGGGGGTGACAGATAGAGAGTGAGCACGCATAGCTTCAAACATAGATATAGATCATGCAAGAAAACACCATGTGTGCTCACTCTCTTCTGTCACCTCCCTTTTTTTTTTAACCCCTTTTAGACTCATGAATCTCGACTTGCAGAGGTCCTGAGAAAGAACCCTAGGTTTGAAAGAGTAGCAGCAGCAACTGTTTTATTAGAAAGGAAAAAAAATACTTTTAATTGATGAGATTTGATGTGTGAGGAATGATGGGGAGTATGATGGCCTTTAAATAGGAAACAAACCACATAGTTTCATCACGTAACGAATAAATGTGTGTCTATCTTTTTCCTTATGAGTCTATCCCCAAATATACTGTGACGGAACTCCCCACACAACAGACAGGATATATGAGAGAGAAAGAGAGACATTGAATTTTTCTAGTATTATCTTCTTTTCCCAAAAACTCGTATAACTTTATCAGAGACCATAAATTCAAATTACTCATGTCGATGCTTCTTGTAATTCTAAATTCTGTCTTTTTACCTGTTACGAGCAGCCTTCATCAATTATTTCCTCTTTATCTCTTTCTTCCTTTGGTCGTTTCCTGTGGATCTTAATTTGCCTAATTTGGCCAGAAAGTTCTCTTTCATGACAAGGGGATTACATGCACAAGCAGTGCCTCCTGAACCTGAACCTGACCCCTTTTGGTACAAAGTCCCATTTATATTTGTGAAATCTGATGTTTTGCCATTTATCTAGATTGCTTTCAATTTTTTAGGCGAGGACATATGTGAACGCTCTAATCAATATTTTGCATGAATCTCAGTTTTTACTAACAGGAGGTTTGTATATGGTTGGGTGCACTGCACGCAAGTATACATAGTCGATATGTAATAAAGTAGTGAATAGAGTATCGTTTCCATAAGAACTTACTTGATTAACTCTTCAATTAGATCAAGGCTTCCTAAGATTTGATTTGTTATTATGCAAAAAAACATTTGTAAACAAACTAGCAAGACTTCGAATAAATCAATAGGAGGATAGATTCCAGGGTTATGGGTAGACACATAAATACAATTAAGTATTCACTTCAGTTGACTAATTCGGTTATCTGGTTTCTTAATCATAGGATTAATTTTGCTCTTAAGAATCTTCCAAGTTCTTACTCGCTTATTCAACTTATTCTAATGGCTATATTAATGCAAAAGTAGATATGATAAGATTGCATTTGTATTACATGTATATTGACTAAGCAAGGGGACTAGAAGTCTCTATCCTTAACCGCTAATCTACTTCTCGAGGATTGAGTTCAAGAACTTTCCCTATTCAATCCTATATGCAATCTACAATTCCCTCCCCCGAGTTCAAAGAATTAAAAGCAAGATCAAATAAATAAACCAATAATGATAATCAAATGTCCACTAAAGCTTCAAATATAACATTCATGAATATTCCGCAATCCTAAAAACAAGAGAACTAGCCACTCATGTTTGAGACACAATCACAAGTCATAAAAATCATTCAACTACAAGACATAGAAGAAAGAAGATATAAACTCGATGAATCCTTGCTCCATTGTGCTCTACCTCTTCTTATGATCTTCGTAGGTCAAAAGTCTCTTCAAAAACATGTTTTGGGATGCATTTATACTATGCTAGAATAAAATTACCCCGAACCAAAAAGCCCTTGATGAACCAATTGAATTTCAGACTGAGCAGAAACACCACTGATAGAGTGCATGGGCCATGGTGTGTGGCACGCCATGTCAAGCCAGATATTTAGAGAGCTATTTTTCTCAGACATGCCCTAATTTTGCACAACCACGCCGTGGGAACGATGCGTGGCACACTGTACCTGTACAATTTCAAGACGAGTTTCATTTTTCAACTTTTCTTCATGCACATTTGGTTTAGGGGTCCTACACTTGATCCTATTCCATGTCTCATACTTCTATTCAGACATCAAAGTCCATTTTTTATTCATCTTATCACGAAATCATCTTCTAACAGTAAAACACAAATAGTAAGCATAAAATGAACAAAACTTAACTAAAATACAAGAAAAGTAATCAAAATATGAGGCAAAACATAGCTAAAAACATGTACTTTTAGTTGTCGATCACAACTCTCACTTGAACCTTTGCTTGTCCTCAAGCAAATCCTACACTCACGCTCACAGTTATCGCTGCTAGCATTCAAAATTATCCGAACACCTATGAAAATGGTTCATACAAACAATTAGGCTCTACAATTATCAAAATTATGAAAATATTACTTCTTGATTATCATGTAGGATATGCAAGTCAACCTGTAGTCCAACAACAGACTCATAACTTCCTAACCTCACGGACGGACTCCAACTCAACAAATTTAAGCTCGCTCACCTACTCTGTCAAAGATATTTAATAATTTCATTTAAGCTCACTCACCTACTTTGTCAAAGAAATTTAATAACTTCACTTATCTATATATCATAAAACAAGTTCCCTCACCAAGAAAAATAGTCCACATGCTCAAATCGAAGAATCAAATGTAATTTAAGGACATAACATCTAAGATTATCTCACTCTCATAAAAGAAATTCACATACATGCACAAAGTATCATAGGTTTGCCCATTATGTAGATCTCGATTAATGTAAGTATACTCAGATAGTGTCAAACAAGACGTTTAACAGATTGTGTAATGTTCGCTAGCAGACGGGTAGGACAACTGTAGAATATTTAAAAAGTCACAGCACCTATTAGTAGTGATCTTCTAAATTATCGATGGCATTTAGCAGATTCCTTTTGACAGTATTCTCAAGTTCCTAAAGTAATTAGGGAGCCATATGTACCACTACCCTTTCCCAATTAAAGAAAACAAAACCTCCTCCCTATACCTCTAAGAAAGAAAAAATAATATGGCTTAATGCATATGCAGCTCCCTGAATTTGTTCCTTTTTTGCATTTTGACATCTTAATTAAGTGTTGTTCCTATTAAATTCCTGAACTCGTCCTCAAGTGTGTCTATCAAATACAATCTGACTTACATAGTATTCTATTTTCAATGTAGCAACATGCTAATATATATTCTAATTTAATTATGCTATCTTTTAGCTAAGATTAGCAGTAATTGAGAGGGAAAAAAAGAGAAAGCTCTTAATTAAGCTAGCAGTGGAAGAGCAGAACTAGCAGAAACCGACACATTCATGACCTAAAGAATAGCTCACCACACGCCTAAAATATTACTTCACCCTCATTACCACAATTTAATTTTTGTTTCTAATAAAAATTAGATTTAGAGGGTTTGATAGACACATTTGAAGACGAGTTCAGGGGTTCAAGAAGAACAACACTTAGTTGAGGTACCAAAATGGAGAAAATAGACAAGTTTAGGGAGCTGCATATGCATTAAGTCAAATAATATATACTACAAGAAATTAAGAAGAAGAAAGAAGGAGAAATATTCTCCTCTTCTTTTATAAAGATAGAAATAATTTATGAATATATAGGAACAAACAGCAGCCAATTAAAACATAATCATGTGCTAACAAAATTATCCAGAGATTTCAAATGGCTCAAAAAGCAGCTTAAAGTATATATGCTTTATATTAATTAAACAGTAACAATGTGGAAAGAAAAGATAAAAGGGACGTTTGACAATTCTTGAGTAAATTACTAAAGATCTTTCCAGTACGCACTCTAGCTGAGGGATGTCACACATTCTTCTATTCCTTTAAAGTGTTCAAATTCCACTTTGTGGGGCTTGGATTTGGTTACCTAATAAAAGAAATAATATATTTTAAAATTCTGATTTGATTGGTTTAATGAAGCATTTGTTACATAAGCACGCATTCCATCGCAGGTAATCATATGTTCTCTGATCTCATGCTAATTACTCAATCATTGAGCTCTTTGCCTCTTAACCAGATGCATGGATACATTAAAAGAACTTATTCCCCGCATGGGCAATTTATGTATCAATCTTTTCTTTTTTATAAGTACCTTTCTATAGAAAATTCACGTTTACATTGTATATATATTTAAAATTATTTATTTTGTATATATAGTAAATGTCGAATTCAATTGGCTTCTTCTTATAATATATGTTTACCTTTTTATATTTTAAATTATATTTAGAAATAATTTAACTTTAAAATTTCCTACCAATGCTAAATCTCACGCTATATGTTTGCAGCACCATATGAATTTAAACAATTGGTTAGCATATACGTCCTCAAATATTTTTCTAAAATCTTGAATTTATTCGATGAAGTTCATAGATTGTCGTTTTTGACTTTGCGTAACAAGAAGGGTATAATATGACAGTATGAGGCCACGTATTGGCTAAATCCAAACTTGTTCTCTAACGGGATTATAAGTGTATCAACAGGCACCTTTAGCAATGGTATTTACAATGTAATCAATATTTGTAATTAAAAGGTAATCACATTTTAAAAAGGACGGCAGACTGAGAAGCAATGTCAACAATTTTGCTAAGAATATTCAAGAATTAATAAATTTTACTATAAGTTACTACTCATTTTTTATACACACAAATGGAGAGTGTTCGACATTCACCACCCTTCAGTGTATGTCACTGTACTGCACTGTTTTTTTATTATTTATTTTCCTTTTCTTCTTTCATTTCTGGTAGAATATATAACTATGCAAGAACTGTGACTATATATGAAGAAGCCTATATATATGACGTGAGAACTGAGACTTGTGTGATCAATTTTTCCAAATTTGCCTCTCTGAAACTGATTCTCTCCCTATCTTAATTTGTCAAAAAATATCTTATATTCTGATTTGCAACCCATAATTTGAAGAACATATAAACAGTGACACACGCTACCTATATAAAGGAAACAGGGTGGCGATAGATATTATTTCAAATAATATTGTTAAATTATTTTATAAGCGCTTATTAAACAATTTGGCCCGTACATTATTTAATTTCCAAACATGAAATATTAAATTTAAACTTTGAAAAAGTAATTGGTTCGAGAAATATTTCGAGGGAGTGAACCAGGCATATGGACATGAATTACTTGATAGTCGGGAAAAAGTAGCTAGTATTTGAAGTTTAATAGAAAAATGATATTTTTGAAGTTAAGGTTATGTTTGAACTTGAAATACAATTGAAGTTTTATAAATGAAAATTTGAAAAACTTCTTAATCCTGTTTTCCAAACTTCAAATTTGTCAAGTTTGAAGTTAAAATAATTTGTCAATTTGACAAATAATAATTTTGTTAAAATAATCTTCAAATATTATTTTTTTGTTAAAATTGAAATCTATGGATAAACGGCTCTACGAGTGAAACTGCAATTTCAAATTACTTATCTTTTTGTCTTTAATAAAGGAAGAGTAATAAGAAAAGGAAGTCAGCTTTTTTACACGCTTGTATATTCTCTCACTTTCTGTTTTCACCAAACTTTTCTGATTTGGAGATTGGTAAAGGAATGTTGACGATCGAGTGATTTGAATATTCAATAGTTTTATAATATTGTAGTATTGAATATGTACATCAAATTAGCAATTTAATCTCAGTAATTAGCTATTAAAGTGAAAATACATATCATTCAATCATACTTTAGAGATATAAATATATACACACATATTCTACATATATTGATTTGTTGTTTAACTCGAATGCAATAAATTTTTACCAATAAAGTTTTCCACATGAATAAAAAAGAAAAAAAGGAATGGGTGGGAAAGTATATATCAAACTAAAGAAAAACTCACTTAAATAGTAGCTCACACAACTGGTTAAATTAAAAATAGCTAAGGAATGTGTAATGTATGCACAATTTATGCACAATTTTTGTATAATCAATATATAACTTATGTATATCAACTAGAAAAATGAAAATATTGAATATGATCGACTATTTGCATAAATATCACATTGTTAAAAATGAAATAGAGTGGACAATTAAACAAAAGTCAATAATTTTTGTTTCCTTTTCTGGTTTGAAAGAAAAATAGAAGGAAAAGTAAAGGTAATCCCCATACATCTTTTTATTTTTACCTTCTCTCTTACATTGTTTGCAAACAAAGGTTTTTAAAGACTTCGGAGTCGTTTGGTAGGAAGGATAAGATGCGTTGGATTATTAATTCAATGTGATTGAAATTAATCCTAAGTTTGATTAGTAGGATAACTTTTTTGATATTCCATCCAATCTCATGTGAATGAATAAAAGGTGGGATAATGTGAGATTAATAATTTCACATAAAGAGTGGAAATAATAATCTCATCTTATCTCACTCAATTTTATTTATATGAGATAATTTATCCTCCTACAAGACGACCTCTTAAGACACAGAACATGAAAATTTTTGAGAGTTCCAACATTTGCAGAGAGAGACCATAAAATAGTGACAGTTCAAAGAGAAGTGTCAACATCTCCTTCGCTAAAAAGGGTTTTTTTGATCAGTCAATAAAGGAGCTACTATTATTTTTTTATCGGGTCACTTTCTGCAAAATCACAGAGAATAGTACTTACCATTTTCAAAAAATGGTCCATAGTAAACTATTACTAGTAATCCAGGTGGGTGACTAATAAGTAAAGCGATTGACATTACTTTGAGATGACTGAATGAATGATTTGTGACATGCATGCTATATCCTAAAACCCCAGCCCTAAGTAAAAATATATTGAAGATGTTATTATTATTGTTAGTGGTAGTTTTAAATAGTGTCAATTTTGACTTATGACTTGAATTTTGACGTATGACTTCATGTCTTGGAAAGAACAAGTTATAGAATTATTTTTTCACCAAATCGATATAAAACGTGTGTGCAACTTATAGTACTTTTCATGTAGTTTTCAAATATATAAATTTTTTTATAATATTGATAATTTAATCGTTTATTCAAAATTTAGTCAACTTGACTCTCGAAAAACAAAAGTGCCAAATAAAGTCCATCTGGCCCTTTTTAATTTAGTGGTTTTTCTCATGAAATAAAATAGGCAATAAATATAGCTTGGACTCAAATTTTTTTTTTTTCCATTTTCTACCTCTAAGTATTTTTCCAATTAGGGCCCGTGAGTCCATACTCCGTAGAGTGTGAAAACCCATTATATATCCCTTTTTTATTGAGCAAAAATGGTAAATTGTGGTAATGAAGGCAAATAATATTTTAGACGTGTGGAAAATTCTTTAGGTCATGGATGTGTCGGTTAAACTTGTCATTTTTTTCATTTTAGCACCTTAATTAAGAGCTTACTCTTTTTTTCCCTCTCAATTGCTGCTAATCTTAGCTAAAAGATGGCATAATTAAATTAGAATATGTATTAGCATGTTGCTACATTCAAGACAGAATACTATGTAAGTCAGATTGTGTTTGATAGACACACTTGAGGACGAGTTCAGGGGTTCAATAGGAATAACACTTAGTTAAAGTGCCAAAATGGAAAAAAGAGACAAGTTCAGGGGTTACATATGCATTAAGCCTAAATAGTACTAGTCATAATGTTAATACATAGGCTTAGAAATTGGTTGTACGATCCATCATAGACAGGTTGAAGGAAACAATGGAACAGTGAGGAATATATGATGCGATGGAAGCATACAACCAAATTAGTGTACAGTCTTAAAGTGATTTGCCAATCCATATGTGTATGATTGAAGCTTGCAGATGCTTCTTACCCTTATAATGAGATCATGTGATGGCAACCATTGATTGGAACCCTAATAACAGAATTCCCTTTTGAGAAGTTGCAATATGTGTTTAACAGTACTAGCCTTTCCCTTTTAGGAGTGATCGGTTATGCTTGTGCCGAGCTTCACCTTTATTCCATATATATCTGATTCTTTTTCTTTTCAAAAAGAGAGACCTACTATAAAAGGATTTCATGTATATACACCGATAGTGTAAATGAAGTTTATATAATTCTAATGTTTTAATATGTTATAACAAGTTAACTTTATTATTTTTATTAATTTCATACTTTTACGACTAGTTACATGATTACTGATTATGTTAACATTCATTATACTCTCATAAATTAAACTTATCTAAGAAACAGTTTCTCCATCTCAGAGGTAAGGTTGCGTATACATCGTCCTTCGGGATCCCATTTATGAGATTAAACTGGGTATGTTGTGTTTGTAAGAAATATTACTTCTTACATCTCAATTTATATGGCAGTATAATATTGGCCACAAAATTTAAAAGAAAAAAATCTTTTAAAATTCCTGATTTAAATTAAATTTTAATATTTACGTAATTATAAATTATATAGTTATTAAAGTAAAACAAAAAATTTCAAATCTTTTTATTTTTAAATAATAAAATATATTAGTTTTTAGGCCAAATTAACATGAACGGAAAGGTCTTTGTCCACACTGATAGGTCTTTGTGCCACACTGATTTTGGCCACAATGACCCAAATGAGGGTAGTTCAATAAATTCACATGGGTATCTAGGTTAAATTTAATAATTTATGCTTAGTCTATGTCATTTATACCCTTTCCTCCCAAAGTTCATTAATTCAAAATTTGCATGGAATCCTCTCTCATCAATTTAATTTTGGATTTTTTCCCCATGCATTGAGAATCTCAAAAGATGCACACATACTTTTCTTTCTTAATTACTAAAAAAAAAAAGAATCTATTCTTTATTAAAAAAAACTTATAGAAAGTTTTCATACATGGATTACTTAGTTATTTGTAACTTAAAATTAATTCTTAAAGTTATAACTTTAAAATAATGACATGTGTTAGTCATTTTTCCTCTAAAAAATTTTAAAATGAGAAATTTCAAGAGTTTAAGTTATAAGTTGAATATAACTTTATTGTTCTTTCACCGCCATCGCATAGGAGAATTCAAAATTTGACAGTCACGGGTGGGCTGTTACAATTATAGTGAATGAGCTAGTAGTCTAAAAATGATAATAACATTTATATTCAGACGGTTCGCGATTGATTCAATTATTATAATAAATTTTTGTTTATAAATATGCAAGCAATCAAGAAACCGAAATTTATTGAATTTTTTAAGAAAATTCTCTCCCATTTTTTTTTTTTTTATAATGAATATTTTTGAAGATAAATAGTATATAAATTCTTTCTATTTTTAAAATTGTGCATATTAATTAGACAAGTTGATGAAAAATCTATAGCTGTATTTTGATATTTTTTATTAGATCTAATTGATTATTTTATTATTTTTAATATTTATGGTATTAATCATTTTTTGTTAATATTATATTTTAAAAATATTAAGATTACTAAAAAGTACTTAAAGGCATTTTTGCCATCTATCACATTTTTACATAATCAATTAGAAGAAAATAAATGCACATTAACTAATTAAACTCACTAGAAATATTAACAAGTTCAATTAAAATTTTCAACTCTTATTCTAAATTAAGGGTGAAAGATAACTTGTAGTATAAAAGAATAGAAGAACAAGAGGAAAAAAACATTATGGGAAAAAATAAAATAAAAGGAATACTGTAAATGAATAAAAATGTAAACAAAATAAAAGTATGAAAGACTGAGAGGGTAGAAAGTCTGAGATGTAAAAAGCAAAATTATATTAGCCTTACAAAGTTAAATTTGGATCTCGCTAGTGGTGAGACACTTTTTTCAAAATTTAAGGCATCGGTCCGTTACATGTAAGTCCGTCTTTTTGTTAACAACGCTTAGTTTATTTTTCTTGATTTAATATCTTTTTAATTATATTTATCTAATTTTCTAGAATATTTTCTAAGATTTGATTTATATTTTTTAAGATAAATAACTTTGCATATATAGCAATAACAGAATAACAAGAAACTTACTTTTACTTTTACTATTTTGTTTTTGTTTTCAATATGTAGTATTCAAATTAAAAATGTAAGTCTACTTAATTGATGTATTATCTAGATCGAATACTTAATTTGAAATAAATTAAAATTTTCAACCAAAACGATGAGTCTTTTTTATGTTTTCTCCTCTATTTCTTCTTAAAATTTTGAGTTGTTGATCTTGTTGCAAAATTTAAGCTTTGGTGAGTGATAGACTTACCAACATTTGAAGTGCGAAAGAGAAAATAATCATAATGTTCTAATTCGACCATCTGATGCTTAACTAGTTGAATTACATATTTAAATTCATTTTTCAAGTATTTTTATAAATATATTAAATTAATTTTTATTCTGATAAATTATTTATACGTATTCAATAGATTTTATTATACAAATATAATGAAAGAATTGTTGCGCTGCGACAAATAATCCTTCTTTATACAAATTCTCGAATAAAACTTTTAAGCAAAACTTCAATAGGCAAGATGTGATATTGACCAAAATTATATATTAACTTCTGCTCGAATTTATAGTTAAAACTCTAGTCCCGCTTTTTGCGAAGAAAATATTGGTGTAGTAATAATGTTTTTCTTTGGTAGGAGGATTGGGAGTAATTTTTAATGAGGAAAAATTTAATAATATAATTAATCATTTTTTCAATATAATTCTTTTAATATTAGTTAGTCTTAAAAGATAATTATTACCGTCATAATTAATAAATGAAATAAAATAAATTGCAAACAAATATTGGGATTTAACATTTTAAAGTATAATTTTTTTTTTCTTCCATTATGTATGCCAAAAAAAATCTAGTAAGAGTTTCTAGAATGCTCGTAAAGTATTTGGTTTCTTTTATACCATTATATAATTTTTTGGAGCTATTCATGTTTTCATATAACCTCCAATTATTTTAAGTGCTAAGAGAAAATAATATTTATAAAATGAGCTAATTATTTTAATAATGATGATTTTTCTTTGATTAAAGTTGGCGAAAAGGACCAAGCAAGAAGAACATTCTATACATTATGTTATTTCAAATTTTTCTATTTATTTCTCCTTGAAATTTTCAAGTTGAAATCTACAAAATATTTTGCCTTGTATAAGCATAAATTAGTGTATTTAATAGTGTGTTTTGGAGGGAAAATTATTGCTGAAAAATTGCTGGTAGCAAAATTCTACAAATAAAGATTATGGTGATCTTTTTATAGATATGGCTAAATTTGAGCCAATTCGTGTGACAGTTTAGCAGCTCTCTATTTTAGACGTTTCTTTACTCTTCTACTTAGCTAATTGGAATTAAATGATGAATCTCATTTTGCAAGACAAGATGGATCGAATTGTGTAGTCATTATACAACTGTTACCATTGTCCTTGTAGCATCGCAAATCTGCATTCTTTCTTCTTCCGTAGTCAAACAGATTCTAAGTCCAAACTCGTCCTAGTTCTAAAATATTTTAAATCACATAAAGGTAATCTAAACCCTATCTTCTCTGATGCCTTTTGTGTCTTTTCCGTGGTTTTTATTTATTCCCTAGATACACGTATCAAGGATAGGATAACCATTTAAGAATTTGTGATTGGAAAAAATACTGCCTCTGTTCACTTTTACTTATCCATGATTTTAAAAATAGATTTTCACTTTTACTTGTCCACTTTCGCATATCAAGGGAAATATAATTTGTTTTTCTTGTTTTGCCTTTAGCATTAATTACTCATTTCAAATTATTTTTCAAATCTAACACAATTATATACCAATTAATATGGGTATCATGATAGTATATAAACTTCATTTATTATTTTTTAAGGGGTGTATAAAATTTATAGTGGACAAGTAAAAGTGAACGGAATGAGTATTATTGAATACAATGTCTCAGGGCATGGGCTTTGAGAAATGATAAAATTGCATATGGTTGTAGAGAAAAGATATTGGAATAATGGAATTTTCTAATTGGTGTAGCATGTTCTCATCCTATCATGATCTTCTTTCACTTTCGGCAACAAATGGAGATAACACATCTGGATGAAACGTGGTTGTTTCCTGCATCGAAAAGTGTCGTTTGGGGGGAATATTAATGAATTATCTTTTGGTGGCTTTGGAACCCAGCCACAACATTCTTATCAGATCAGTCCCATTTCCCATTTTTGACTAGATCCTTTGGCATTTAGTATTCGCTAACTTTCCTCATGGGGACATCTTCGCTAAAACTGAACCGTCTGTTCTTATTTCCTTTCTGGAACATTACGCTCAGAATTTAAGTTCTATACGTTTGAAAGATATTATGTTACTATTAATCATAGGTTTAGATATACTTCTCCCCTTCCCCTACCCCTATGCAATAATAATAATAAAAAAGGTTTAGATATACTTCTTCCATTTCTTTAACTTGTTTACCATTATAAAATATACTAGTGTAGTTATCCGCGCTTCGCGCGATCATAAAAAAAATTAAAATACAGTTGAATTCTAATTTTACTAAGTACTTTTATAAAAGAGAACTAATTTTTATTAATCACACATAGTTCATAAAAGAGAATCCATGAAAAATGTTTTAGGTTAAATATGAAACAACTTATATAAGAAATCAGTATCTGTGAAGGTGAAAAGTAAAATATTAAAAGAAGAATTAATGAAAAAGAAAAAGATACTAAAATGAGTGGAATGGACACTTGAGATGTGATCGCTTTTTTCTTCTTCCACTGAGACCGTTTTCTTAATTATATTTTTAGTATGATTTCTCAACACTTATGCTTTCACAAGATTCACATTTTGTATTTCTCTAGATAAAATAAAAAATAGACTAAAAGAAGGAAATAAAATAAAATAAGAAATCAATTTAATATACCCTATCTTATGTGAACAATTTTCAAGTCGTGCATATAAGATGCGTACACTCTAATTTGAGTTGCTTAGTTTTTCACATCAATATTTTCCCCATTCCTGCTTCTTCCGCCTCTTTGGTAACTTCGTTACTATTCACTTGAACTCCTAGACAATTGTTACTCCCCAAAAGTAAAAGCTCTCTTCTCTCTCCATGCAAACCCTAAAAGAGAATAAACCCTAATCTATTAACCATGGCCGCCGGCGGCCAGCCACCATTGGTGGCTGGTTCCCTACCTTCAATTACTTAATATCCACCTTTACCTTCCAACCCTTCCACTAGTGGAGCGATTACCATTGATGAATCTATAGTGAAAACCCTAAAATATGCTGAAGTTCTAAACCCTAATCATGTAACCATGCAGACGCCAATATGTGATGTTGAGCCAATTCAAATGAAGCCCGTGGAGATTGTTGATGGGATACATGTGATTAAATGGACGGAGGAAGAGGTTCACATGAACAAAATTGAAAAGCTCTCGTATGCAGAGATAGGAAAATTTTCACATAATTTGCCTGATTTGGAGGACTTGAGAATCAAAATTCCTAAACAATGTGGCATCAAAGGAGATTGTAGGATTGGTTTTTTCAGGCATAGACATGTTCTTATGAGATTGGAGAACCTAGAAGACTTCCTTACAATGAATTCTAAGGCTGCGCATTATGTTAAGTGTAAGGATGGTTATTCTTACCAAATGCGTACGTTAATTTATGATCCTATGTTCAAAATTGATGAGGAGACGACTAAGGCCATAGCTTGGATCTGTTTTCCTTACTTGTTGCCTACTTATTATGTAAAGGAGGCTCTTTTCTCGTTAGCTTCAGCGGTAGGTCAACCAATGCGGTTGGACATGGCAACAATTAACAAAACTAGACCTAGTTGTGCTAGGGTTAAAGTTTTAGTTAATCTTGTTGCTAATCTACTAGAGTTTGTAAGGATGGAAATCAAGGATGAGAAAGCTGAGCAAGTTAGTGTCATACCCAACCCGCCATAACTGGCACCCACACTAACTCCTAGTGGGCGAACCAACATGCAAGTCATCTATTCATTCAAGTCCGATTTTATATTAACCAAGTTAGTCAGTTATTACTCATTCAAGCATCAAATAAACAAATAAGTCATCCCATAAAATACTGAAATAAGTGCGGAAGTTCTAACTATTACAAGATCCCCAAAATTCGAAAGTCATCGTACCAGGACTCTAATCTAAAACATGTCTAAGGAATGAAATCTGTCTAATAAATATCCATAATGTCCAGAATAGGAAAAGACATCATAAGAGGAAGATCTTCGGACGGCCTGGCATGGATAGAAACTCACCCTAAGTCTGTCAGGAATGTCGTCAATGCTAGATGTGAGTGCGGGAGCGATCTCTGATATCACACCGCACTCAAAAGAATGCAGCAAGGTAGTATCAGTACAAACACTATGTATAGGTAGATATCATAGGCCGACTAAGATTAGTATCATGCATATCTCATAAAATCAATAGAATAAACAAGCCAGCCAATAGATACGAATATCAATAGACCACAACGAGTCAACCAAGGATAATCACAATCAAGTCACCAAGATATCAAGAATCATAATTAACGGAAGCCACAATGGAAATAAGTTTGCCACAATAACCACACTCACTGTACATACATGCTAACTAATGTCATTGCTTAGTAGTCATGACCTGCAAGGGATCCATGGTGTCCATGTACCACTCGTTCCAGACTCACTCCTCGGACCCGAGCATAAACCTTCGCTCTGGAATGAACCTCGGACGCGGGCCATATCAATGTAACTCTCATTTTCGGAATGAACCTCGGACCGTGGGCCCACAATCTAGGTCACATTTGTGCCTTTCCATATCCCTTTACATGACAGTATTTCTTAACTTCTCATTATCAATGCTCGAATGATTATTTCATATCACAATTACACCGAGAAGGTCATAATAACTTCTCATCACAACAATATCAACTGTAGATTCAACACACATGAATAGGGCACGAAGCCCACACAGTCACTCAACAATCACATATAGGAGTTCTAAGACACAATATCATGCATGAAGGCTAAACATGCTTCCTCCTATAGAATTTACAACACATACAATCAACTAATCAAAGTCTAACTCAAGTAGACCGTAACCTACCTCAAACATAGAGCTGGAACAATGCAAGTCACTCCGCTACAGCTTTTCCCTTCCTCAAAGCCTCGGAACGCTCAGTCTAGAAATAGAAGGCTCAATGAGTCACAAATACTCTAGTCACAATTTCTAATTCAAGATTACCCTTCCCTTTACCCCCATTCCAATGTGTGAATGATTTCCTAGGTGTAAAGCAATCTATCAAGGGCCTTAGTAATCATTAATCATCAAATTATAACAATATTATATCAACATTCCCACTACAAGCAGTTTTCATGGTCAGGTTACCATTTTTATAGAACCCTGGGTCTCAATTCACTAAGTTTATGGCTCTAAGGACTCAATTCATGATTAAGAGGAGTTAACCCAAGCCGTTAGATGATAAATAAGTGATTGTCACACCCCACCCTTGGTAAGGCGTGATTGGCACCCGACACCTTACAGGAACCGAGCGAACCAACTTATAACTTACATCCTTCGTGTCTCAAATGGAAACAATAAGATCAAGAGGCTAAATATGAACATAATATCATGCATAAGTAAATGTACAATAGACCCATGATGCCGACATTACTATTGTCACACTATGACTAAGCTGTACGGTGAACCGTCCGCAAAGCCTCTATGAACACGACCGAAGTATATAAGTAGGGACAGGGCCCCCCGACATACCCTCTTGTCACAAAAAAACATATGCAACTCGACCCCGAATGCTCCGGAAGAAGTGGAGCCACCAATCAAGACCGCACTCGAAGGCGCCTACGATGAAAGATCCTCGTCTCGTCTATCTACACTCGCGGGCATGAACTACTGGCGTCCACAAGAAGGGACGTCAAGACGAGCAATGTACTGAGTATGTAAGGCATTAATAGCAGTATGATATCAGAAGGAAGATAACATAAGATAAAGTAAGTAATTATACCTCGTACTCTTCATAAGATCTCTATTATGTAAACTACTCGTCTCATAGGAAAAACATTTCATACACATCCATACATAATATACACACACTTGCATTCACATACATTTACTATACATATTTTATCATATCCGTACACGCCCTTTCGGGGACTCGTGTTATCTTGCCTGGCCATATAGGCGCGGTGTTATCTTGCCCGGCCATATAGGCGCGGTGTTATCTTGCCCGGCCATATAGGCGCGGTGTTATCTTGCCCGGCCATATAGGCGCGGTATTATCTTGCCCGGCCATATAGGCGCGGTGTTATCTTGCCCGGCCATATAGGCGCGGTGTTATCATGCCCGGACATATAGGCACGGTATTATCTTGCGCGGACATAAGTAATTATACATCGTACTCTTCTTAAGATCTCTATCAAGTAAACTACTCGTCTACAGGAAAAACATTTCATACGCATCCATACATAATATACACACACTTGCATTCACATACATTTACTATACATACTTCTGTCATATCCGTACACCGCCCTTTCGGGACTCGGTGTTATCTTACCTGGCCATATAGGCGCGGTGTTATCTTGCCCGGGACATATGACACGGTATCTTACCCGCCGTATAGGCGCGGTATTATCTTCGCCCGGCCGCGCGCGCGGTGTTATCTTGCCCGGCCATATAGGCGCGGTGTTATCCCCATAGGCGCGGTGTTATCTTGCCGGCCATATAGGCGGGATGCAATGCGGTGTTATCATACATATATACACACATCTCGCTTCCCGCCATATGCGCGGTGTTACATATCGGTGGGAATGAAATCATACATACATACACATAAATAGCATTACCATCATCACTATATCATTCCTTGAAGAATTAACCATCGTATGATGAAATCGATAATGTCACGGGAGTCTCGAGAATCATGAACTTAGGTAGCACTGAAAATAGAATCGTTATCTTCGCTATATCTCACCTCGAAGGAACGAATGACATGAGATGAGACCATCAACAATAAGTAATATCAAGAGATACATGGAATGGCTCAATAATCTCATAATGCTCTCAAATAATAGCTTCGAATTCTCTAGAAGATAATCATCATCGTCACAATCATCATAGAAATTTTTTCATTTAACGTCATAAGAAGCTTTAAGAGTCATGAACTTCTAGCTTTTGAAAACAAGGAGGTTGTAGAAACATTTATGGAATCATAACATAGAAATCATGCCTTTGAAAGAAAGGGACGAGCCTTAACATACCTTTTTGGTCGCCTTAACTTTAACTACTCAATGCTTGTCTTAGTCCTTCAAATAAATCTTTCTACAATCATTCAAATAAATTTCTGGCAATAAGATCTCCCCTGTTTATATGCCTAGCTCAAAATAGTAATTTAGCAACCAACAACAACAACATCAATACCAACATTAATCATAATATTCTCAACACCAAAATAATCCATAAACATCCCATATGGGGTTTATCCCATATTTCCACCAACAAAACTATTATACGGCTATTTGATAGTTTTATCTCCGTAAATAAACCAAAATAAACATTAATAATAGGAGATTCATACCTTACTCTTGATAATATCGCTATATCTTCACTTTTTTTACCTTAAAATTGAACCACACGCATCGCTATACGATTCTATACTCGCAACTATACGTTGCATGAACCGGAATTCGGGAATTATCGTTGATTTAGGCTTGAAATTTGGATTTGAGAGTTGGGGAACTTTCTAGAGCATTTGGAAGAAATTTTGGCTGAAAAAAGAGGGGGCAAGCCCCTTTTATATTGGTTCAAATTCGGGTCGGGTCATTGAAGAAGATCAGAAGAAGCGATTATCGTAGCAAGACGATTTCTCCGTCAGCTGAACTTGTAATGTCCCTAATTCTATACTCCGATATTGTATCAATGAGCGGTTTATTGCATTGGAAACTAGACTCGACGAACTTCATTTTAGGCTTTTGAAACACCTTAAAACTCTTAATATACTAGGAGATATACCCCTCCAAAGTTGACCCAAAATTCTGTCAACTTTTTTCAAATTTTCGACAAACTTATTTTCTTCGATTTGCTTGATCCCGGAGTCTTCCATAGCTTATTATATGAACGTAAACCATCATGACCATAGGATTAGTTCGTATAATATCATATATCCTTGAAGGGTACTCCAGTATCCATACTTAGAACGTCCAACACTTATAAATTTTCACGTACGAACCTACGGGGCGTAACAGTGATAACCACCAAAACCCAACAAGTTTAGAAGGTTTATTAATTCTAGGGTTACTATTACAAATTTCACCATAAAAGACCTATAAAAGTGATGACAATCATGAAGGTGAAACGGAATGATAGAAAGGGATAGATGAGACTTACCTCCCAAGAGTTTCTTGCCCTGGCTTGGAATTTCACCCTAGGTGCTTGTGGGGAAATGTGTTGGTGTTTTATGAATAAAGAATGTGAGACTGAGTGTTTAAAATACAGGCTACTATTTTTCGTCGACCGCTACAGCGGCGTTTTATCGCTGCAGCGATCTCGCTATAGTGGCTAGGTGACAGCTATAGTGGACCCAAAGAAATCTGCTCACCGCTATGGCGGTCCATCCACCGCTATGGCGGTGTCGCCGTAGCAGGCCGTCGCCCGCCACAGTGGCCACTGGGAAAATGGTTGGCCGCTAGCAGCGGTCCACCCACCGCTACAGTGGTACCGCCGCAGCGGTACTCCCACCGCCGCAGCGGTGCCTTTTGGGTAGTGAGCTCGACTTTTTGACCAGTTTTCCCCCTTTTCACTCAACATTTCATCTGAGGCCTCACAAACACAAGCAAAACATGCACATAGACATAAAAACATCATACGAATCCACCCATGGCTTCAGAATTCCCAACGGAGTTCTAATTTCCTACATCACCCCCGACAGGCTCAATCAAAATTAAACTACAATCACAAACAAGTCAAGTTTCAGCTCTTAAGCTTACAAAATCGAGTTCTACTAGCTCGTTCTACCCTTGGAAAGGCTCTATTTGGTGGGGTGATCCTACATTTCTCATAACGACCGGAAGGGTCGTTACAATTAGACTAGTGGATGTTAAGATACAATATGATGTATTTCCAAAGTATTGCAAGAAATGCAAGCTTCAGGGTCATGATGAGATTGGTTGTAGGATTTTGCATCCAGAATTGAGATTCAAGGCTAATCCTATGGTTATGACAGTTTACGTTCATATTACAAGTTATGTAAAGGATTGGAGGTCAAGTGAATCAAGAAAATTAAGTTTGTGGGACTTTGTAGGAAGTATGAGGGGCAATTTTAGCCCAACTTTGAGAAAGAATATATTTTACTTTTTGAAGAGTTTTGGAGCAAAGCAAAAGCCCAAAATGAAGTTCGGGAAGTCTAGTTTCCAACGCAGCAAACCGCTCGTCGATATGACATCGGAGTAGAGAATTACGGACGTTACAAGTTAGGCCGACGTAAGCGCGAGTAACCCGCGCTACGATGGCCCTGCACCGCCACAAGAATCGCTTTCTGATGCTCGGCAGGTGTCTGCACCGACTTTAGCTTACTATTTTAGGGCTAAAACCCCTCATTTTCAGCCCAAAAATTCTCCAAATATTTCCCAAATTTTCTAGAAAGTTCTCTCAACTTCCATCCTCTAGATTTTAACGCAAATTAAGTATCATCCCCAAATTCAAGTTCGGACAACGCGTAGTTGAGGTTATAATATCGTTTTGCGAGGAATCTTGGCACGAAATTAAGGGTGATAATTGAAGATATTGCGGTTCTAGTGGGTGAAAGGTATGCATCTTCCCTTATTTATATTGGTTTAGGTTTATTTACGGAGGAAAAGTTATTAAATGATCGTATAATGAATTTGTTGGTTTGAAAATTGGAGAAACGTCGTGTGGGATATTTTATGGAATATATTGGTATTGATGATATTGTGGTTGATGTTGGTATTGTTGTTATTGTTGTTGGTTGGCCGGATTATGATTTCGTTAGGCATAGGCATATAAATGGTGGGAAATCTTCTTGAGGGAATTTGGGTAGATTCTAGAAAGATTTATTTGAAGGATTAAGACAAGCGTATAAAGGTGAGTCTAATAATAGTATAAATTTTCTCGAATATAGATTTACGAGCCTGGGAGGACAAGCGTTGAGTAGTTAAAGTTAAGGCGACCAAAATGGTATGTTAAGGCTAGTTCCTTTCTTTTAAAAGGCATGATTCCTATGTTATGATTCCATACATATTTTTCATAACCTTCTTACTTCCGAAAGTTAGAAGTTGATTATTCTTAAAAGCTTTTTATGATGCTAAGGATGAGATATTTTCTATGATGAACATGACGATGATGATTTTAATTCTAGCAACTCTGAAGCTATGATTTGAGAGCATTAGGAGATTATTGAGCCATTCTAAGAATCCCTTGATCTTACTTATTGTTGATGGTCTCACCTCATGTTACTCGTTCCTTCGAGGTGAGATATAGCGAAGGTAATGATTTTATTTCCAGTGCTATCTAAGTTCATGATTCTCGAGCTCCCATGACATTATCGATTTCATCTTACGATGGTTGATTCTTCAAGGAATGATATAGTGACAATGGTAATGCTAATGATGATGTTGATTTCATTTATGTATTTTTTTTATATATGTATGTATGTATGTATGTATGTATGTATGCATTAAATGATCAACGGTGGGATAACACCGCGCCTATATGGCCGGGCAAGATAACACCGCGCCTATATGGCCAGGCAAGATAATACCGCGCCTATATGGCCAGGAAAGATAACACCATGCCTTAGTGGCCGAGCAAGATAACACCGTGCCTTAGTGGTCGGGCAAGATACTATATATATATTACCTCGCCTTAGTGGCCGGGCAAGATAACACCGTGCCTTAGTGGCCGGGCAAGATGATATATATATATTACCGTGCCTTAGTGGCCGGGCAAGATGCTATATATATTACCGTGCCTTAGTGGCCGGGCAAGATGCTATATATATTACCGTGCCTTAACGGCCGGACAAGATATTATATATGGATATATATGGAAAAGGTTTTCTTTAAAAGCTAAGCATGCACGACATTCGCCTTAAAAAGGCATTCGAGGCACGGAGTTGATCTCTTTTATATTGCTTTATCTTCATACGTTCATTATATTACTTTCCATGTTCGGTATCTCTTACCATGTTACTATTCATGCCTTACTTACTCAGTACACCGTTCGTGCGACGTCCTTTTCGCGGACGCTGCGTTCATGCCTGCAGGTAAACAGGTAGATGCGTCTGGCTTCTAGGAGTTCCACCAACGGCATCTTGAAAGCGCTCCAGTTGTTCCGAAGCTACAGCTTATTGGTACTACTCTTGTGTATACATTTGGCCGCGGTGAAACCCTGCCCCGTCCTCGTGGATTATGTATCTTATTTTGAGGCTCATAGACAGACGTATGTGGGTATATGTTTCGTAGCCTTGTCCGTCCTTGCTGTTGTATAATATTTTGGTCAAGCTTATTGATATATGATTGCGGGCATAACTATGGATAGCTATATTAAGTGAGATGTTCATAAATTATCCGTGTCACCCACCTAGTAGTGAGAAAGGAATGTTAGATCAGAGGTCTTTCGGTAAGCTAGTACCGGGTACCCGTCATGGCCTCTAGTGGGGTCGTGACAAAGTGGTATCAGAGCAGTTCGTCCTTGGGTATGTCTACGAGCCGTGTCCGGTAGAGTCCTGTTTATGGGTGTGAGGCGCGCCACACTTATAAACAGGAGGTTGGGGGGCATATAGGAATAATTGACCTTCTTTCTCATCTTAGATCGTGCGGTAGAGCCATGTTATTAGGTTTTCCGTTTTTCCTAACTGTGTGTTATGATTTCAGTTATGCCTGTGAAAAGGAAAGCTACAGTGGCCTAGAAGGGTAAGACGGTGGCCGAAAGGAGAACTGAGCGAGGGTCACCCGCAGAAGTGGAAGAGGGTGAGTTTCATAACGATGTCCCATCTCGGACCACTCCCACCTTACCCATTTCAAAGGAGCAAGAAAGGGCCCCAGGTCCAGCTCCAATACCTCCAGTTCCCTCATCTGATGCCTCGGGCCAGGAGATAAAACAGGCCATTCTCTTGCTGACTCAGTTAGTTGCCGCTCTGGCCCAGCGGCAAAGTACGGGACATGGTGACGGTGAGCCCAGCGCTAGAGCCGTGACTTTATCGGTTTAGACCCTCCCGAGTTCTTTGGGTCAAACCGGATGAGGACCGCAGCTTCATAGATGAGATGTCGAGAAGGTTACAATTAATGCATGCTTCTGATACCGAGTCAGTAGAATTAGCTTCTTATAGATTACGGGATGTTGCAGTACATTGGTATGCAGTTTGGATGTCATCTAGAGGAGTCAATGCTCCTCCACCGGTATGGCAAGAGTTTGTGGATGCTTTTCTCCGACATTACTTGCCGCCAGAGGTTCGACGAGCCAGAGCTGACGAGTTTTTGAATCTTAGACAAGGGAATATGAGTGTTCGAGAGTACAGTCTTCGCTTTAATTCCTTGGCAAGGTATGCCCCAACGATGATGGCTGATATGGGAGACCGTGTACATCGGTTTGTGAGTGGATTGGGGCCACATTTGATTAAGGAATGCTTGATGGCCTCACTCCAGGAAGGAATGGATATCTCTCGTATTCGGGCCCGTGCCCGAGGTCGGAAGAACGGACGGCCCCGCAAAGACGTGAGCGTGATTCCTAGGGGTTGCGGTAAGGAAGGCCGTCGATCCGAGGGCCGCCAATGAGTTCAGAGGAAGTCAGAGGTAGCAAAATTCTAGGTACTCAGGCCATTCGGTGGCTCGTATGCCTCCTCAATTTGCAGGCAAGAGGTTTGATCATCCTGATTATTTCGAACCGGGTCAGAGCTCTAGAGTTTTGGGTTCTCGGTATGGAGGTGCATCCGGTCAGATAAGACCGCCCTTATCACAGTGTAATCAATGTGGTAAGCCATATTTTGGACCGTGCTATTTTGGTTCAGATGGTTGCAATGCCTGTGGTTAGCCAGACCATATTAAGCGTAAGTGTCCATTTCTAGGCCGCCGAAGGATAGTGCAGCCTACCGGACCAGCAGTCGGATCGTCATCATCGGTGCGCCCTTGGGGATGATACACCCAGACATCAACAGGTCGTGGTCGAGGTAAAAGGGGAGCGCCCAGCTTGAGTAGTCCTCAGAACCGTATTTACGCATTGACCGGCCGACAGAACTTGGAGTCTTCACCCGATGTTATTACAGGTATATCGTCAGTATTTTCTTATGATGTGTATTCATTGCTTGATTCGGGTTCTGCGTTGTTATATGTTACTCCTTATATTGCTGGTCGGATTGGGGCGAAACTTGAGTTAATTAAACCTTTCAAAGTGTTTTATTAATGAGATGTCAGTATGATTAAATGAGGGATAAGTATATGTTTAAGTACAACCCTTGAACATAAGTATATTAATGAGTTACGAGTACAAAAGGGTAGAAGGGTAAGCGGATGATGTACGTTAGTAACGAGCCAGATGTCGACAAGAGCTTTTTATCGCAAAAAGTATATTAGCAAGGGTGTTGTGCAGAAAAGCAAGTATGTATATATATGATATCCCATATGTAGCTGCGTCAATCAGCATGTGTACTCGAAAATCGACGTTGCGATATACAAAAAGGTACCAATCGAACAGGGTAACGAAGTTCAAGTGGCAAATGCTACAGAGTAAGTTGACGTTATTTTCACTGAAAGCTAGAGGGGGATAATTCTAATGCAACAATCTTAGGGAAAAACAGAAGATGAGCATACAAAAGTAAAAAGAGATTGGAATGCCTTGAAAAAAAAGGGAGAAGTGTAAGTAATAAGGGCCAATGAACGATGGTTAAGGCAAGGGACGATTGAAATGAAATTCGAAAGTAGGCATACGAAAAGAATAGAGTATGGTGGCATAGAACAAAAGATGAATGTGCAGAACCAGAAAATAGATGTCGATAAGTGGGATTAAAGGGAAGTAACCACGAATAAGAATGTGAAGTAATCAGGTCCTACAACGATGCGGGGATATCCGGCCGGGGAGGTATTTAAAGAGATAAGTGTGCAGTCATATTGACATGATTACCTCAGAAATGGAGATGCCTTCCCAAAAGATGACGTAAGAATAGGATGGGTTGCACTTTTGAAGGGGATATTTCACGAACTTAAGGGTCAATACTATCAAATGACAAAGTGCAACAAAAGAGGGGATAATAAGTTAACAAAGTTAACTGGGATGTAGTGCACCAATAACATGGGATAAGGATAAGGAGTATCGAACTTCGATCATAAAGGAATGATGTATGGGAAATATTTATGAATATGGACCAACTTTGGCCATAGGAAGGAGGAGAAAGGAGAAGGTGTAGTTGTAAGGATTTTATGATAAGAACGCAACAGGACACTGGAAGAACAGATTTAATTTTGAAGTAACTTATGACCTTTCCAAAATCTCAAAGGAAGAAATGTAACAGCTTGAAGAAGCTAAATTTTGAGATGTACTAACATACCAAGAAGGTATTAGGGAAAGCAGAAACAGATTGGAAATAAGTCTATTATGGGTAGCAAGACAGCAGTGCTACCGGGGATTAAAGAGTCTCTCATGAGACGCCAGTGAAATCGAATATAGCACGTATTATAGAACGATATGAATAATCGTCGTAAGGAACCGCCCAACAACATGGTGTAAGAATAATGAGGGAAAGACAACGAAGAATAAAGGATAAGCAAATGGTCACCGGTACAAGAGAACCGAGGATGAGCATCATCGTGTTGAAAGGGGGTTATGACAGATTGAGGTTTTACCCAGTGCTATGCTTATAAAGTTATATTGCAAGATTTGAGGAGAAGAAATTAAAGGAAAAGTTCCAATATGAGTTCGAAGATATTTTGAGCTACGGATTAGTTTGAACTATGATTATTAGTTTATCATAAGTTTAGCCCCGCTATGAGGAATGATAATGATGGTGGGGAAACATTACATATATACGTGTATAAGAGATGATTTGAGATAACTAACCACTACGAATAAGGATTCATTAGCAAGGAAATGCTATTACAAGGCATTTGAGCGCTACCATATGTGAAACTATGACGAGATTGTAAAGGACCGACGAGCCTGACCAATGAGCTAGAAGGAGACAATATAGTGCATATACGAAATCAGTGAGCACTAGAAGGGATAGCCAAGATAGCCCCAAGGGCAGTCGCTTCAAGACATCGCTTCAAGGCGTCGTGGATTTGCAATTACAACGTTCGAGGATGAATGTTTTTGAAGGGGGGAGAATGTTACACCCCGTAGTTTTGTACGTCGAGATTTATAAGTTTTGAAGGTTTTAAGTGCGCATACAAGAGTTCCCTTTAAGGATATATGATATTATGCGAGCTAATCCTATGGTTATGACAGTTTACGTTCATATTACAAGTTATGTAAAGGATTGGAGGTCAAGTGAATCAAGAAAATTAAGTTCGTGGGACTTTGGAGGAAGTATGAGGGGCAATTTTGGCCCAACTTTGAGAAAGAATATCTTTTACTTTATGAAGAGTTTTGGAGCAAAGCAAAATCCCAAAATGAAGTTCTGGAAGTCTAGTTTCCAACGCAGCAAACCGCTCGTCGATACGACATCGGAGTAGAGAATTACGGACGTTACAAGTTAGGTCGACAGTATAAACGCGCGCTACAGTAGCCCTGCCGCCACAAGAATGCTTCTTCTGATCTGCTACGGTGGCACCGACTTTAGCTCACTATTTAAGGGCTAAAACCCCTCATTTTCAGCCCAAAAATTCTCCAAATATTTCCCAAATTTTCTAGAAAGTTCTCTCAACTTCCATCCACTAGATTTTAACGCAAATTAAGTATCATCCCTGAATTCAAGTTCGGACAACGCGTAGTTGCGGTTATAATATCGTTTTGCGAGGAATCTTGGCACGAATTAAGGGTGATAATTGGATATATTGCGGTTCTAGCGGGTGAAAGGTATGAATCTTCCCTTATTTATATTGGTTTAGGTTTATTTACGGAGGAAAAGTTATTAAATGATCGTATAATGAATTTGTTGGTTTGAAAATTGGAGAAACGTCGTGTGGGATATTTTATGGAATATATTGGTATTGATGATATTGTGGTTGATGTTGGTATTGTTGTTATTGTTGTTGGTTGCTGGATTATGATTTCGGGCTAGGCATATAAACAGGGGAAATGCTGCCGAAATTTGGGCAGATTCTAGAAAGATTTATTTGAAGGATTAAGACAAGCGTATAAAGGTGAGTCTAACAATAGTATAAATTTTCTTGAATATAGATTTACGAGCTTGGAAGGACAAGCGTTGAGTAGTTAAAGTTAAGGCGATCAAAAAGGTATGTTAAGGCTAGTTCCTTTCTTTCAAAAGGCATGATTCCTATGTTATGATTCCATACATATTTTTCATAACCTTCTTACTTCCAAAAGTTAGAAGTTCATGATTCTTAAAATCTTTTTATGATGCTAAGGATGAGATATTTTCTATGATGAACATGACGATGATGATTTTAATTCTAGCAACTCCGAAGCTATGATTTGAGAGCATTAGGAGATTATTGAGCCATTCCAAGAATCCCTTGATCTTACTTATTGTTGATGGTCTCACCTCATGTTACTCGTTCCTTCGAGGTGAGATATAGCGAAGGTAATGATTTTATTTCCAGTGCTATCTAAGTTCATGATTCTCGAGACTCCCATGACATTATCGATTTCATCTTACGTTGGTTGATTCTTCAAGGAATGCTATAGTGACAATGGTAATGCTAAAGATGATGTTGATTTCATTTATGTATTTTTATGTGTATATATGTATGTATGTATGTATGTATGTATGTATGTATGTATGTATGCATTGCATCCCACTGATCAGCTGGGGATAACACCGTGCTGCATTGCATCCCACTGATCAGCTGGGGATAACACCGCGCCTATATGGCCGGGCAAGATAACACCGTGCCTTAGTGGTCGGGCAAGATAACACCGTGCCTTAGTGGTCGGGCAAGATGCTATATATATATTACCGCGCCTTAGTGGCCGGGCAAGATAACACCGTGCCTTAGTGGCCGGGCAAGATAACACCGTGCCTTAGTGGCCGGGCAAGATGTTATATATGTATTACCTTGCCTTAGTAGCCGGGCAAGATGCTATATATATATATATATTACCGTGCCTTAGTGGCCGGGCAAGATGCTATATATATTACCGTGCCTTAGTGGCCAGGCAAGATGCTATATATATTACCGTGCCTTAGTGGCCAGGCAAGATACTATATATATTACCGCGCCTTAACGACCGGACAAGATATTATATATGGATATATATGGAAAAGGTTTTCTTTAAAAGCTAAGCATGCACGACATTCGCCTTAAAAGGGCATTCAGAGGCACAGATTGATCTCTTTTATATTGCTTTATCTTCATACGTTCATTATATTATTTTCCATGTTCGGTATCTCTTACCATGTTACTATTCATGCCTTACATACTCATTACACTGTTCGTACTGACGTCCTTTCTTGTGGACGCTGCGTTCATGCCTGCAGGTAAACAGGTAGACTCGTCTAGCTTCTAGGAGTTCCACCAACGACATCTCGAAAGAGCTCCAGTTGTTCCGGAGCTACAGCTTATTGGTACTACTCTTGTGTATATATTTGGGCACGGTGAAACCCTGCCCCATCCTCGGGGATTATGTATCTTATTTAGAGGCTCGTAGACAGACGTATGTGGGTAGATGTTTCGTGACCTTGTCCGTCCTTGTTGTTGTATAATATTTTGGTCAAGCTTATTGATATATGATTGCGAGCATAACTATGGATAGCTATATTAAGTGAGATGTTCATAAATTATCCGTGTGACCCACCTAGTAGTGAGAAAGGAATATTAGATCAGAGATGCTCGGTAAGCTAGTACCGGGTACCCGTCATGGCCTCTAGCGGGGTCGTGAAAAATATGATCATGGAAACAAATTCTACTGCTTTGCGCAGAAAATTTGGTATCTGTGGAAACTTGTGAGGAGATGTCTAATGTGATATGTAATGAAGATTCTTCTACAGGTAAGTTAGAATTAGTAGAACCTACTACTATTGTTCCTGAACTTAATGCTGAGGACCATATGGTGGACAATGTAGTGGTTAATGTGGCAAATCTAGAGGAAGAGGATAAGTTAGCTACTCTCGAGGCTCCAGATTTGCCAGAACCAGTTGTGAGTCATGGCGTGGATAATGTGGAAAAAAGGGCTGAGGTGGATTATGAGGTAAATGAGGCTTCTTTATCTCGTTCCAAATGGGGTGATAATGTTGAAGTTGATGATCCTGGTGGAGGACTGGAAGGGGACTTGGTGAACTCACAATCATTGCCTTTGATTGAGAAGA
>NC_081350.1:9665071-9700505 GCF_029784015.1 Lycium ferocissimum
ATAACAACCTCATAATATGTATTCCAACAACACCATGCCAATGTCATTGTCTTCCATACATATAAGAACATAACATTCGATTTACATAACTTCAATCACAAGTCTCCAACTATCATCATTTTCTCTAAGATCATTAGCTTGATTAGCATTATTGACTCTATACAACACAACCAATACACTAAGTAAAAGTTAGTTCAATTTCTTCACTCCACACCACCACCACACGGCCACAACCTTATCAACATCATTCAACCTCCATCATCCGCATTGCGTTCACAACATCAACAACCAAACACTAAATAAAATGGTTAAAACATAACTTCTACACATACACACACATGGACGGCTACACCCCTCATACATATATTTCATGAAATTCCATAGTTTCCACACATAATAACAACAACCAACACACAACATAACACAACACACAATACATACACACACACACGGCCTACCCTCGTAGTCACGGCCACACACATCTCTGTGCACTTCCTTCACATAATTTTATCCATCTTTCATGCACCACAACATGCATAAACACTCATAACATATAAAAGGAATTAAACCTTACCTTCTTCCTTAATTCTTCAACTTAGCCCAAAGTTGTAACTTCAAGAACTTGTGTTTCCTTGCTCCAATGATTATCCCACCTTGTTAGGGATCCTTTACTTAGTAGGAAATGATTTTTGGAGGAATTTTTGCAAACTTTCCTTGGAATTTTTACTATGGCCGAAAGGCCTTGGGTATTTCTCCTTCTTTTTTTTGTTCTTGTTCTTCCTTGAAATTTCTAGAAAATTATGGAACTAAGGATGATTTAATCATCTTTTATACTTATAAATTTTAGTCCCACATGGGCTTGGATCATGCCCCATGGCCGGTTGGGCCTCTTATTTTTATTAAAATTTCCAAGCCCAATCAATTAGCTAGTTCTCATAATTCATGAAAGAAATCATGCTCCGATTTCCAAATTTGCCCTTCGTCCTTCTTATATTTCCATGAGCCATATTGCGAATTTTTCCCCTTTCACCATCAGCCTTTCATAATAATTCACTTTCTAACTTGTTCATAAGCCATTCATACACTTAACAAAATAAAAATGAGGCCTTGCTTATCGTCTTCCCGCGATTGTCTTAAATTATCCGATTGCATAAAATGCGGGATATAACATAACCGAAGTACGGAGTACAGAAAGTGAGCACAATAGCCAGAAAAGCAGAAAATACAGTAACCAGAACCGAGTCATAATCGAAACGGAAGTACAAAAAATAAGTTATATCCAAAATTACCAAAATGTTTATTTTCAAAATACAAATCATGCATAGGGCTCGGAAAGTATGGTCGCCCGCCATTCAATGTCACACATACCGCGGTCAAAAATATCCAGCCGCAATATCACATATACCATGTCGGTCAAAATATCCAGCGGCAATATCACACACATACCGCGGTCAAAATATCCAAATACAATATCACACATACTTGTCTCAAAATATCCGGCGGTAATATCACACACATACCGCGGTCAAAATATCCGGCGACATATCACGTATACACACACCGCGGCCAAATACCCAGTGACAATATCACATATACACATACCGCGGCCAAATACCCGGCGGTCAATATCACACACACTGCCGGGACTCGGCGAAAGAAGTAATAACAAAATGCACGAAAGCGAGAATCGTGGGAATTCATATACGATGCAAAACACTTACAAAGACCCAATAAAGATAATCAGAGCGGACTGTTATTTATAAGCCAAAATAATAGTCAAATCAGACCTTCTTCCGAATATCACTCGGGAACATATCAAACCGAACCTCAGAAACTATAGTCACGTATCAAAATCACATACATAAAATCCTTATTTCAGACTTAACAGATAACTAAGTAATCATACTCGGGGGTCGGGACGAAAGTCATATTAAGTTCTTTCAAAATAGGTCGTTAAAACAAAACATAGAAAGGTCGCGGGACCCACGGACGTGCGTCAACCCAATCCGGGCCCGCCTATGAAAATCAAAGTCATTACTCGTCATGAAATCATTTGCGAAGATATCAAAGCGATCCGAGCCCTTTTTTGAAAGTTACGGGCGTTCGTAGTTTCGGATTCGTTTAGGAACAAAATTCTTTTGAAAACCAACCTTTTTGCAACTTTAGAAATTTAGTCATACAAAAGACATAAGGATCATAATTCGACTACAATAAGAAATAGTGTAAATGAACTATCATTTGAAAGTCGGGACAAAAGTTATATCAAACATCTTTCGAACATCAACCGGAAACATATCAAACGTCATAAATATATCAAAGGACCATAGTTATACGTCAAACCAATCCGAGTCCGCCTCGGAAAGTTACGAACGTTACTCACTTTTAGGACTTTCTACGAACAAATCAAAGCCATCCGGTTCTGTCTATGAAAGTTACGGACATTTTTAAACATAAGATCCTTTCGGAACAAACCATATACATAGCATTTCAAATCCAATCGTATCAAGGACATCTAAACCATATAAGGATGCCATCATCAAGAAGCAAATAAGCATCGTAAACATGCTCGGACGTTAAGAATAGGATTACCCCCGAAGCTCATAACATATCATAACTTAGCCATATCTAAGACATGCCAAAAGAAGGAAAGGTAAGCTTTACATACCTTAGCCGCTTCCTACGCTAATCCGAACTTACGTCTCGGCTTCTCACGATCTACAATAATATCAATAGGCATCGAACATTAGCCATAAGCGTCGAAAAATTCATTTCCAACCCATCACTTTGTCTACAAAAATTTGGGCAGCATTTCCCATATAAAGTCATCAACCCCGAGAACTCAACTCGACTAAATATCCAACAACAATACCAACAACCACATCAACAATATCAATAAGCAATTTCAAACGCATTCTAACATTAATAGTTCCTTTCTATACAATTCGACAACATTTCATTTATATTCAAATAAACTACATACGATCAAGCCAATACCAATGCCCACATATTCAAATAATAATCCGAGGTCATTCAATCAAGATTCAAGGACATTTCAAGCTATCCGCAAAGTATTCAAATCAGCCCATCCATTCCACCATGCCACCCGAACCCCTCCAAATGCAAGAAAACAATCAACAATACCTTTCTTCCTTCCAAATTCATCGACTACACTAACAACTCATACATTGACAACATTATTTTCACAAATCCAAGAAACTATAATAAAATCACATTAACTCCAAATCAGCCCACACGGTTTTTAACTTCAACTTGGATCATTAACCTTCATTCTACATCATAAAATTCATAACAACGACAACCAAAATACTAGATAACATTAATTCATTTCTTACATACCAAACAACCCCTACTACCCATTCCTCAACATACATCATTCCATGAGTTTCATTCATTTTCTACACATTACAACAACACACAAACATGCTAACTACAATTAATTCATCACTTCAACACACCACTACATGCACACGGCCAATCACACCTATACGGCCAGCTTTGCACAATCATAATTTCATGGTTTCCTTCATTTCTACATACCACAACATATACAAACCATCTATGAAAACATGTAAACAAGATTAAATCTCACCTTCTCCATTCAACTTCTCCTCTCGGCTAGGCTTGCCAATTGCACAAACGGACGTTTTTCTTGCTCCAACGATCCTCCACGTTGACGAGCACCTTCCAATTAGTAGAGAAACTAGAAGAAAATAATTTTTCTTGCTCAAATTTTTAAGGACAAAATTCGGCCATGGTGTGGCCGAATGGACTCTCTCTTTCTTTCTCCATGGTTCTTGAACTTTGTAAGAGATAAAATGATGAAGATGATTTAATTGTCATCTTTTTCACCATATATAATTTTCACAAGTGGCCCTATGGCCCACATCTCACACATGGCCACATATGGCCATTTTCATGAAATACTAGTTTCCAAAATTTCACTTCTAGCCCCAAATTCTCATGAAATGCTTAACTTTTCATAATTCACTTTTAACCCCAAATTTTTCTTATTCCAAATTTACCCTTACACTCCATACCAATGAAAAGATGAATATGCAACTTGTGTATTAAAACAAAAAAAATCAACAAAATCGAAAATTAAAAGTCTTGTCCATAACTTGTCGCAACCAACTTAGAATATTCCAACGTACAAAGTACAGGGTATAACAGTGTCTGTATAACTGAAAGTGCCTCTGAGGGCGTATGATATGCATGCTTTATTTCAAAAATCATATTCATATATCATAATATAACTGTTAGTGTTGTGGAACGTACAGCCTGATCCATAAATATTAGGGCTGCGGCACGTGCAGTCCGAACCATATATCATATCATCCCGCGTCTGGGGAAACATCATAACATACCCACTACAGTGGTGTGCACATCTACCTGCCGTACCCGGACGACTATAGCGTGGCTCGGTGCTAGAAAATAGCTATACATATATATAAATGCATGAAACTCGCAAAAAACCACTCTGAACTCTGGAACTATAGAGATGAACTATGCCTGAATGTACATACGAAGCCAAAGGTACGAGTATCTCTAAAGCATTTAGGAATAGAATTCTTTGGAACTTGATCGTTTATTTCTTTCGTTCGTATCATAAAGATCATGCCAAATTGAAAGCAAGGAATAGCCTTAACATACCTGGTCTTAGCTCAACGGCTCAAGAACTCAACTTGTATCTGCTCCATGATCCATATCTAACAACAATGATACTATCGTTAATTATACAAATGATTCTCTTAATCGTATAACGAAAATTGAACTTATCCTAAAACAAAACGGGCAGCATCTCCCCCGTTCTTCTCATTTTCCCAAACTCCATATATCAATAACAACAACAATAACAATCCAGCAAGTATATACATCAATAACAAGATACCATGTAGTAGCAACAAGTCATAAACATTTCACGACGACCGACAAGCCCGAATACAATTATCAAACACACTTCTCCAATTTTTTCTTTCCTTCAAAATACTTATTAATGACAACAACAACAATATACTCAAGTTAATCCAACAATTTCTAGCCACAACACAATTTAGAATATTACCTAACAACCGATACAACAACAACGTCAAAATATGATTTCTCGCTATTAACTCCATATTTCTCATCCCACAATTTAGCTATGACCTGGACGAACATAAATATATCTAGTAGAGGAGAATTCTTACCTTATTTTCTAAGAATTCCTCTTCTTCCACCTTATTTTACTACGAAGAAATCTCCAATTTGCTATCTTCCGGAGGAAACCGACGTGGGTATAAACTCTATGTCGTTCCTCCCATTCTTGCTTCAGCGAAAGAGAACTTATCTTCCACACGTTGTTGGCCTATTGTTAACAAGTTGAGAAGGGAATATGCATGTATTCCTCTACATATAGCCTTGCATTTCTATGAAGAAATAATGGGACAAGTTGCTATAGAGTTGAATAATGATTAGCTCCTTATGTTGATATGCATTTGCCTTTAGCTAACTTTATCTTGGTGGATTCTCACCTAATTGAGAATAAAAACTGATTTACATTTGATGCTAATTGTTGTTGGATCACCATACGCCAACCACCAAAACAATACATAACACGAGTCATCATGTCATTTACTTGCCATGTGTCACCAACTGGGTTGGTCCACCTAATGTTTATCCATTTATCTTAATTTGTTTCTTATCTTTCGCTACAAATCCTATTCAACCAATTACACACATAATTAATTTCTTGATCTCAATTCACGTAAACATTGATCATTTTTAATACACTTTGTATACTCATTATCACGGTTATGTGATATAACACTAGTCCATAGCCTCTTTTGGCACACCAAATATTATCTCCAATCACCGTCATCCAACTTTTAGGCCCTAAATAATTTTGGGACTTTAACCTTTTATACAATGAGTTCTTCATTTTCATACTTGAATATGATCAAAATTCTCCGGGTTCGGGTAAATTTGCTCATGTTAGACGATTCAATTTTCTAGTCCAAAAATACGGGATATTATAGCTTGGACCATATTTCATTCAAATAAATTTCGAACCTCGACGAAATTTATTTTCTTGGATTTTTTAACATCTAATCCTTACGATACATCTGTACCATCATTCTAACCACCTATAAGCTTGGGGGATAACCTTGTTTCCGATACTAATGTCATTTCACTCGTATGCTTTCCAACGAATGAAAACACGGGACGTAACAGTGAGAATAACCAAGATCTCTCCTGTACTGATCTTGTGCTCGAGTTCAAGCTTGAATGTGTAACACTCTTCTATGTCATTCCCCATATCCCCAGTATGATACAGGAAAAACTTGTTCCTGTTAGGCACTAATGGCACGGGCTCGTGGGCAAGTTCCATAAGTCTGATCTTCTTTAAAGTAGCTAGAGTTGAGAAGATGCGGGCCTATGAATCCTCGAAGACTGTGAAATCATATCGCCAGATCTGAGTACCAGCGGTGACATCTTCTCCCAGGATAATAGGGCTATGGACTAGCAGGGTGTGTGGCCCCCACAAAGTCCCAATGGTCCTATCATCGATGAAGCTACAAATTCTCTTTCTTAATCCAGACACTGATTCAGGGTATGACCCGCCTGGTTGCGGTGAAAAGGGTACCTTTTGTACGCGTATACCAGCTCATGTGGCGACAATCTAGCCCTTATAGTGTAAGACGCTCCCGTGATGACCATCCTTTCGTATACTTCCTTGCAGGTGACGGGTCATGGGGCCACTCTGAATGGGGAGGAATGTGCTTTGAAGGCTATGCCCTACCAGGCTAGTTCGGAAGGGCCTGCCCTCCCAAAATTCTTTGATGCCGTAGTGGAGGCTACCGGTACCAGTATGGGCGATGGTGCATAGAAGTCAGACCCCTCGTTGGTTAGAGCGTAGTAGTCGGATTCGTCATTCACATCATTTTCTTCTTCTGAAAACTCAGGAAATATCTCAAATGGTTCTTCTTATCCCTCAACCTCTTTGTCGACAGGCTCTAATTCTTCCTCCTTTATATCCTGGGGATCTTCTTCTCTCTCTTCTGGTCCTTCTTCTTTGATGGGTTCGGAGGCTTTCTGTTGAGGCTACGACTCTTCTTGCGCGTCTGATTCTGTCACCCACGGGTTTGATCTTGCTCTTTGATTTTCATTCGCTCCTTCCGGAGTTCCCTCTCTAGGCATCACAGGCCTCCTCTCTAAGGCTATATAATTCAACACTAATTCCCTTACTTTTTTTAGACATTCCCATAATATTGCTCCTGAGGTATGCCTGCTGGCGGGTTCCCAACCCTTTCCAGCTGTTACACCTCAAAAAATTTCTTGTCATCGGGTGATGGATAGACTAACGTAGGATGAGAAGTATATGATGTTTCTATAAGTAAGGAGTGGTACTTAACGGTTCGAATTAAGGTTCCGAAGACGTTTGAAGAAAGAGAAGAAAGTTCATTAAGAAAGGTACACGTTGTGTTTCGTAAAAGTTTTGCAAAGTACTGAGCTAATGTTGATTTGATAATGTCTTGAGGGAAAGTTATAACGACCCTTAGATTATAAAAGAAGTGTTGAACAAGTGTTAAGAAGGTTCTATAAGGATTGGAGATCAAACGAAACGACGAGAGCAACTTCGAAAAACTGGAAGTTATACGGCCAACTTATACGGCCTGTGTAACTTATACGGTCCGTATAACCTGTCCAGAGAAGGTTCCTCTACTGGAAGAATTATACGGTCACATATACGGACTGTATAAGTTATACGGACCGTATGTGTGTCCGTATAATACCGTCAGGACAGATTTTAAGTTTTATATAAGGAGGCCCAAATTCATTTATTTCATTTCCCATTTTCTCTCCAACACTCTCCACACCTCTAGAACTTTCCACACCCTTCATTTACAAGAATCCAAGGTAAATCAAAGATCAACATCATTAATCCAAGGAAATCAAGTGTAAGGGAGTCTCTAGGGTTGCTTGGAGTCAAGAAATCTCTTGGATTGGAGCTAGGGTTTTTCTTCAAGTGAAGCATTTCCATCCAAAATTTATTTCTACACAATCAAAGGTGAGTTTTATGATTATTTCATGTTATTTAGAATATTGAGGGGTTGAAAGACTTGGATTATGGAAGAAAATAGAATATGGAGCTCATATGTGAAAAAAATGGTATTCTTGAATAGTAATTGACATGAATCATGACCCTTGATGTATTATGAATATAATCTTGTTGCAAATGATATTAAGAGTGTTGAAGAAACATTGTGTGTTGACGAATACGATGTAGTGTGGTAATTTTAGTTATGGATGGTTTGACATGGAATTGGAAGAGTTGAATGACGTGTGGTTGATGAAGATTGTTGATTAGGAATATTTTTATTGATGTTTGAGAGTTGTTATATCATATGGAGGAAGTTATAGAAACAAAGGAAATGCTACCCAATTTTTGTTAGCTTTAGCTTAAGCTTAAGTATGTTTCCGACTATCTAATTCTAATACGAATTCTCTTGAAGGTAGAATTGCCAACATTGGAGGAAAGCGCTTAAATTGATAAGTTAGATCGACATCAAGGTATGTGAGGCTAGTCCCTTCTTTTCTAAGGCATGATCCCTATGACATGATTCCCTTTATCTTCCCATGACTTTCTTACATTCCGAAAACTATGAGTCTATGTTTATAAAGAGCTTCTCATGTGATAAAGATAAGAGACATGTTATGAATACGATAATGATAATGATGAGTCTATGTCTAAAGATTCCAAATCCCATGATATGATATTCTTATGAAGTCAATGATTCCTTGATGATATTCATTGTTGTTACACTCACTTTATGATGCTAGTTCCTTCAAGGTGAGGTAGGATGATTATGACTACTCCATAATGGAATCGGGGGTTCTCGACCTTACGTTATCCCGATAGAGTTATAGCTTATCCTTGAGCTTTTATGATGCATTATGATAAATACATGATGATGAGCTTACACCGCGCCTATATGGCCGGGCAGACACCGCTAAGGCGGGCAGCATATACACTATGTCTAGAGGGCATGGGCAGACACCACTAGTGGGCGGCATGAGATGTTTACCCCGGACGCGGAAGGACTGGACGCGGGCTAATGATGATCACACCGTACCTATATGGTCGGGCAACTATATATATATATATATATATATATATATATATATATATATATATATATATATATATTTAACACATTTAGTTACGGTTTGTTCCTTACTTGATGTTCCCTTATTTCTTTGATATGTTATTATTGTTCATGCCTTACTTACTCAGTACAATGTTCGTACTGACGTCCTTTTCTTTTGGACGTTGTGTTCATGCCCACAGGTAGACAGGGAGGTAGCCCAGATTCATAGGAGCTATCAGCGGATTTACAGGAGCACTCCAATATTTCGGAGGTGCCATTTTTGAGATATTATCTTGTGTATAGATATTTGGGCATGACGGGGTCCTGTCCTCTCCTTATGTCACAGTATTCTAGTAGAGGCTCGTAGATACGTATATGTGGGTAGTAGATGCTGCATGATGACTTCACTGTACATTTTTGTATATCATTTTGCAGCCGTCAGGGCTTATGTATATTTATGTATTATCTTGGAGTTTATATGTGTTCAGGACGAGTATAATGAGTGGTGCTCAGTAGTCAGCTCCGGGTACTCGTCATGGCCCCCTAGTCAGGTCGTGACACCAGCAATCTGTCTACTTCCTCAATTTTCTTCCCTATTTCCTGGAGGTGCTGTTCCATCTGTAGCACTTATCTTTCAGAATCTCAGCTGTCTCTCCCGAGTCCGCGTTTCTTTTTCTCCTCGTTTTGCCATTGTCAGCTAACCTTTAGTGGAGATAGATTTGGGTAAGTTTTAAGCTTCGTAATTTGGGTAAGTTTTAAGCTTTGTGGTTTTCTTTTGGGTACGTAGTTTAGATCATCGGATCAAATGTACTCAAGCTTTAATATATGATAACACACATAACAAATAGGTATGTGAAGCACGTGGAAAGCATTTATGTAATTTGCAGATATTTATGCTACTCGCGTTCCTAAAGCCTTTTTGAATTAAGGCTCTCTTAATCGCTTGAAACATGCAAGTGCCATTTGTGAAGATGAACCATTGCCTTAAAAAATCATCATTAGTTAATAAATAATAATAATAAAATCTCTTCCCTGAAGGGATTACAAAGATGATGAAGCCGACATGGGGCTTGATATAAAGTAATAAATCAGCAGGGTTCTCCTCCAACCGCGGATGTCGAGGCACGCTTGTCTTGGCCTTCTTGACCCTTCGAAGGGTGGTCTGAATCCGAAGTTGTGCTTGGTACATCTCTATCCTGATTATCATCGGATTTGTTTCTTCTAAAATCTTGGCCAAATGCTTGCCTTCCAAACATTCCTTCAAACGCTCTTCCTCTCGGGCATCGTGAGAAAGTGTGGGCGTTGGGATGGATGCAAGGGCCAAGTGTCCCTGTAGCCACTCGTGAAACCCTGGGTCACACCCTGCCTCGAACTTGTCTGGAGCTAAAGTGTCCGGACCCCAACTCACACGACCATTTCATTCCCAGAGGATTACATCGGTGTTATTGATTTTCTGCTCTGTGTGCTCAATGATGAATTGCTCGGGGTTCCCTACCTGAGGTATCACTTGCCTTTTACCAAATTAGCCTTAAATTCCGAGATGGATAATAAGGATGGATTCCTCGAACCCTTGCTAATGGCACAAAGGGACAATTCTTTCCTCGAACCACCACGATTTCGGATATGAAGTTAGGAAATATCCACTCGATCCTATCTTCAGTCAACTCTTCAAAGAAGCGGGCCCACACCCCTTTGGACATGTAACCAAGGTTCGGACAATAATTTGTAAGGCGGTCTATTATGTTGTTGTTGCTCAGATACTGGACTTCTTTAGCCATTTTGATGTGTTTGATAATCCACCATTGTAACAACATGTTACATCATAGGAAGTATCGAAAACGATTCCGGTATTTGTCTAAAGCCTGGAAAATGTCCTCCAGAATGATGGGTGCCAGGTCAAAATACCTTGTTTCCTGATCCTTGGTTATACCATAGAAGATAGCTTGGGCCAAGTAGATCGCTCGGGTGTTTACGGCCAATGATTCGTCCTGTGGAAATACCATAGTGCCTAGCAAGGCTATGACGAACGCCAAAGGTCTAACAGCTTCCCATTCTTCTCTACTCTTGAAATCCCTCTGATACAACATGTACTCGGTGACATCCCCGAACCTCTGGTACAGATCCTTAAAGGCTACAGTGGGCCCTCATGTCTAGGGCGCCTCAGTCAATGCAAGAAACTTCATGATTTGACCGAGGGCGTGGGCCTTTGTGGAAATAACAGGTTGTGATCTGGCTTGTGTTATCTCCTTAGACAGGTTCCAATGCTGTTTATAGCATCCCTAATCTCCTCTAGGGTTGGAGTCATCTCGATATCACTGAAGCAGAATAACATTTCCTTGTCGTCCCAATGTCCGACTAATACCTCTATTAGTTCTAGACGACCCTTCATCGTCATGATAGAGGGTAGGTGACCTATTGTGTAGCTAACTATCCTTCGATTAGTATGACCTAACCATTCCCACTAAACTCTCAATAAATCCGGAGCCTCGGCAACTATGTCAAAATGGATTCGACTTTCCATTTACAAAACAAAATGCGGTTAAGATTCCCCCATCCCCACAGGGTCAATTGTTCATCACATAGGCACAAAACATGCTTCCACATAGAACATAAATGAGATGCGGTGCTCTTCAGGTCATAGACCGTTCGGACATAGTGTGGTATGTCTTAATGAGCTTTAGGTAGGTCTGAGATACCCAAAGCTTGTCTAGGTATGAAATCTCTAGTTCAGTAGGGATTTGGCTTAGCTCTATCCTAGTTTTACTAGGGTGGGTTTTTCACAAAAGATCGGGAACCCGAGCGGACAACTGGGGCTAAACCGTTAGGGCTGTTGGACGACCACGAACCAACCCCGCCTTACAACGGTTACAAAAGAAATATTTTGGTCTTATACTGAAGGTACGACTGCGTGCTCCGGGAAGTCCCATTTGGAACAAAGTGTAAAATAAATGCCAGGAGTGGCGGAATTATGATATGCATGCAATGACAGTTGATAATTGCCGGAAAGTCAACACCTAAACAGTTGAAGCAAATACACCCACATTATATTGTAATCCTTATGATTAAAACCTTTAAGTCCCAGGTGAAATTAAGCACTGCGATAACGGTTCGCATTTTTACGCGGGGGGGGGGGGGGGGGGGGGGGCTTAGCGCTCGGAAAAGGTACTTCGAAATTGTTGGTGCTCTTTCGGACTTTGTTTTAAAAGAATCGCCACCTAATTTTTAGGAAATTAGGGCAACCAGTTTTGAAGGGTTTATTCATACACCATGAAAAATCCTTCTTAATCCAAAGTTTTAGGTAAGGGTTCTGGTGATCCCCTAGGGAAGGTATTAGGCACCCTAGTAGCAAGGATCCGTACAATACGGTTGACCTTCAAATACAGTTGACCTTCGAATTCCAATGTGTGAGTATTTGCATGAACTATTTATTTGGTGTTTATTTTCCGTAAAAGTCTGTCATTATGCATATCATTTCTTGAAAAGAATTGAATGTATTCCCTTTACATATAGGGTATATAGGTTCAGATTTATAATATCCGGATACTATTAGTTCCTCTCATATATAAGGATGATAGTAGTTTTTGTAAAGATAAAAAGTTCATTTAAAGTATGGGACAAATAAATTTTGTTCATGCCTGACTCATACATGGTTCGGGTTAATCCGTTTAATACGTTTTTAGAACGTCCATCTAAAACTTTATGTTTACAAATGGTTTATATGGATTCAATTTATAAGAGGCTCGTTTATACAATCCATTTATCTTTTGGTCCTGGAATTTTATCTCAAAGCCCAATTGTTTGTAAAATAAGATTAACATTTTTGACATGGGCTTTGGCCCAAATTTATGTTCTTTTTTTCGGAAAAATTAGTTAAGGTCTGTTGGGTTTTTTAGCCCAAAATTTCATTTCTTCCTTTCACTACTGGGCTCAGCCCAAAACATGTTTTCTATTATCTTTTCTGAAAAGTTTGGTTAAGTTGGACCTTAAAAATGTGACTTTCAATTTGGGCCCTAGCCCTCAGAACTTCCATTTTTTTGACTGGGTCGTAGCTCAGAAAAACTTACGTTTGGTACATGAACATATGAAAAATTGTTTTTCTTGAGTGGTTTTTAGTCCAAAGAAAGAACTCGTTTCTGGCATTTAAAAGCATACCATATTTATGGGCAATTTTGAAGTTGTTTTTTCTGCCTGGAATTAGAAGAAATCCTTTTGGAAAATTGAGTTTAAAAGAAGAAAATGTTCTTCTGTTTAAAGAAGGAAAAAACGTCAAACTTGGTTTTTTCTTCGCTTAGGAAAATGATAACAATTTTTCAGTAGATAGACTAATCCTTCTCATTCTTTTACTAATTTACTTAGCTGTTTTATCCATTCAAAAAATTGTTTATACTATGCCAGGATTTTTAAAAATCGTGTCGGGACCTAAGTCGAACTAAACGGCATATGTACCGTTTGCCTAAGATGCCTAGTTCAAACCATAAATGATTCCAATAATAGTGTGAGTTTGTTTTACAATATACAAATACAACACTTTAATCAATAAAGAAACTGACATGCTAAAATTTAAAGGAGGAGGGATAGACTAGGGGTGTTCCCAACCCCTAGTTAACCATTTTTACCCATGGTTGGGCCTTCATGTCATTCTCACCCATGACTGGGCCTTCAATATTATTAGCTTCCCTTTTCTCTTCTTGGACTTTAACAGTTTCGAAGGAATTTCCCTATTGGGCCAATGTGGCTGGACTTCGGCCCAAATGGCCATGCGGTGAGAGGAGGGAAAGGAAAGAGGACACAACTTAGTTTATAGTTTACTGAACCTATCACTTGTATAGTTATACACACACACACACACACACACACACAGATATACATATATATATATATCAAATTTGTTACAAAGTGCACAATTAAAGGACTTGATCATATACTATTGGCTTCACCGAATTGTAACTCATGCCATACAAAGGGAGAAGGTTGTCACCACTCTTATTCCCGATGCCGCACAAGTTCCCAAGGCATGGCTGGACATCGGGGAATGGCTAAGACCTATCCCTCCAAACCACCTCAACTCCCAAACCAGTGTTGCCCTAGTGTACAATCAGAACCCCAGAATTGTGCACAAGCATCATCACATTGGGAAGTAGTTTAAATACAAACAATATTAAAAGTAAACTCAAAGTCATGACAAGGATACTGAGACATATATTGTAATGCAATGATGTATAAGAATAACATAACAGCTTCAAAACACTAAGTTAATAGGTGATACAAACAAAATCATCCTTTTTTTTTCCTTTGCATTTGGGGTTAAATGAAAACTAGCCCCTTTTTCTAACTAATCCTGAGTTGGGCTAGGCCCAACTGCCTTTTAAAAGAGAAAACATTTGAAAGCTCAGAGCTTAGGTGAAATTTCTATTTCTTTTATTCATTTATACATGCTGTCTATAACTAGCCTGTTCCCTTATATACACATAGTATACTTATGATATACACATGTGATATTTGTACCAAGTGTATACTATATGTATATTCCTCTTCCTTTTCATTAGCCTATGCATATTCTGTGCATATTCATAATCTATGTGTTTAACTACTTTAAGCTTCAAGATCATTTCATTCACCTAATTAATTCTTATTCCTCAGAACAGTGTTCAAAGATAAAACTAAAGCTATTTCAGGTCTAACTTAAATCTTATACATATCAAATAAATGATTCACCCGCTTCACATGTTAGCAGACCTCATAGTAGCAAGGGTGAGAACTGCTTGATGCAATTAATAGAAACACAGCAAGGGGACGCAGGTAAAGAGGAAAATCCTATAATCTTATGATTACCAAAATTGGGTTGGAACACCAAGAAATGTGAACTAAAACAACATTAAATGAACTGAGACTGTGTAAATTTATATTCTCAGGAAAACCCACAGAAATGAACCTTTGATTCAGTCAAACAGTAGTAAAAGCATGTACACAGCAAGATTTCAAGTGAATTGCCACTTGACTAAAAAAAAGAAATGAGCAATGCATGTCACTAAGTCTCACAGAAAAAAGAATGGCATAAGGTTTTAAAAACAACTCTTTCCAACTCAGGATTTTTTTTAAACTCCTAAAAAGACGCTTATTATCGACAGCCTTAAACTAATCCATTTCCCTTAGAAAGAAAGCAAAAATCACCCTATTGAAATAACCAGTTTCTTTTTCCTAGCTTCTTAAGTTCCCTTTAGACATTTAAATAAGTTAACTTTTCCGACCCTTTTCTATTTCCAACCTTTGATAAAATGGTGAGATTTAAGGAAGACCAATGCACCCTCATGATACAAATGCCCCCCATGGTCCATAGCATTTGTCATGACACCCTCATTTGGAGGGTAGGTACTATAAGTCAAGCTAAGCTTGACTCTTCCCTACCCCCGCTTTGAGGTGTCTTGAAAAGACCACCCTATGCCAAGTGGTTCAAACTGTTTTAAGAGTACTCACAACATCCTCAAACAAGAACATTAAACCAATTACATCTTATCACTATTTCATTTTTGACACATACTTAGTATTCAGTTATTTCATCCCATAGTTCTAAACATGATAACAGTTTAAACACGCCGACAATATAGAGACAAACCTTATTAAATAGAGTACGACTTTACCTTTTCAATCCAAATTACACTACAATGGACATTAAAGTCTGAATGCAGCAGTTCAGGTTCAAGAGTAAGGATTCTCACCAATCTTATGTTTACTAAAATGTCCTCTTCCCAGATTCAAACTATAGCTAGAACCACCACACAGACAATCTAGGCATACATATACCATACAGGTTTTATTGAACATATCCATTCTTAAACAAACATGAAGCAAGCAAGTTGAACTCTGAAACATTGATCTAGGTCCTAATAGATAACTTACTCCCAGAACTTAGTTAATAGCAGTTTTTAATCCCTTTAATTATGGCAGAAAATGTGATAGACCCTCACACTTTATTTTAATGTGGTTTTAATATCGTAACTGTCAAAGGTTCCCTCCTAGGCATGGTAAACTACTTATAACCAAATATAAGGTCCCTGTGAATCCCACAACCATGGGAATAAAGTTCAAGAGAAAAGGAGACCTCAGGGTCCTGAAAGAGAAACAAGGTAGGGTGAAAACTCAAGCATGAACCAGACATAAAAGGAAGGGTCTGATGACATAAAAGTCCAGACTAAATTCTGCTTTAAATGAACAATTGTAGCACATAATCATCCTATTAATATCATAGTGTCCTGACTCATCTTAGATGATTTTACAACTTGTAAAGCCTACACTAGCTTCCAGTGGACCATTTGGGAACCTATTACCAAATAAATGAACTTTAATCTCAACCTTCTTTTAGAACTTCCATATCATATTCTAGAGTGTTATTGTCTCATACTTACCATCAGTATATAAGACACAACTAATCATGGTCATTTTTAAACCAATACAAGCATACATAAACCGACTAAGGTAGACTTAGGCCTATTAAATTTAATCAAACCCCATTTAGTCTTACTCTAGTGCTTTAAACCACATCATGAGATTCCTGTATGTACCTAAATTCTTTAAGCTTTGTTCAAGTTCAATCATTGACCCTTTATTTGTCCTACTCATGACTCATGCTATTTAATTGATATAGACAAAGTATATAGACTTAGGAAAGCAGATGAAAAACTCAGATTTGCACAGTCTCATCAAGAAAGCTAATACTACCTTAAAATGTTCAATATGAATCACCACGGTACCTCAACAATCTCTTACATTCAAATAGGATTAGTAGTAATTTAAAAGTTCATCAAAGTTACTGTTATTAACCATGGAATCATGTTTTGTCATGTTTAAGAAATAAACAGCCAAATGGGAACTTCAAAATCTAATAAGGCATACAACAGTCTGTGCATTGCTATCTATAGAGCAACATCAACAAATTATCTAGACTCATGCATTTAGGACATGTTAACAACTAATATTAAGGTTAAGCATGTATTTCTTTGAAAATAAGGAAGTAATCTCTATTTCCAAACATCTAATGAACCTTAAACATTACTTGAAACAACACATCACCACTTAATTGAACCAAAGATAATCCAACAAAATAACATCAGAACAGATCACTATCGCATAGCAAACTACTAAATAACAAAAATAAGCAAAAAGGATAAAATATTACCTTTTTAAAGTGCAGCTGTGGTCAAGATTGAACTTGAAAGCCTTTTGGTGCTTCCAAAACCACACTCAACCACAACAGACTCAAAAACAAGAAAGAAACAAATTTTTAGAACTAAGAAAAACCTTAACTTAAGTCAAAGTCTTAAAATTTTTGTACTAAGAGACTTGAATTCGAAGTTTCTAGCCTCTTTTAGTCTTTTTCCCAATTTTTCCGACCTCTTTTCATGGTGAGCCCAAAAAATTGTTCAAACCCTCAAAGTAACGATGTGGGATAAATAATTTTTCCCAAAAAATAAACTTGTAAAGCAAATCTATGGCTTACAACGACTTAACAAAAAATGAACGGCCAAATCTGAGCCTTATTCGACTTGATCCAAACCCTTTACCCCCAACCAATAGAAATCAGGCAAAATTAACATAATACAACAAAAATCAGACAACAATAATCAACTTTGACTAAATAAATTTCAAAGAAAAGCAAAAGGAAAAGGGTCCATTACCGATTTTTGAAAGATTTGGGTAAAAACAGCCTTAACATTATTTCATTGCATGTAAATAATGCTATAAAGCTGTGCATTTTACACTTATTCAGAGATATTTCCATTTTTGGGACGAGAGAGAAGGGCAAGGCAGGCGGCGGCCTTAGGGTTTGCGAGAAAGAGGAAGAGAGAGAAGGGGAAGGAGAAGGGGTCGTTTGGAATGAAAGTACAAAAGGGATATACCCCTTTATCTGTATTGATCGGGTTGGGCCGGGTCTTGGTCCGTTTGGGCTTGACTCGGTCCAAGTCCTAAAATATATAAGGCTGGCCCTTTTTTTTTTTTTTTTTTTTTTTTTTTGTAGTGTATACATACATATGTATACCCAATGTATACCCAGTGTATACATATGCATATATAGAATAAAAATTGATAATTTAATAATCAGATAAAAATCAAATTTGATTATTGGTAATAATATTTTAATTATAAACAAATTTGGACATAATTAACCTATTAAAATAATTTAAAAATGGCCAACTATGTTAATGGGCTTAATTTTGCTGATATGGCTCTGATTGATTTTAATCCAACTGATTATTTCAATTATGGCCACATTTGGCCTTAATTGATTTTAATCTCCACATTTGGCCTTAATTGATTTTAATCTAACTCGTTATTTCTATTATGGCCCTATTTGGCCTAATTAGCAGGTTTAAAAATTAAATTGCATTAATGACGCTAATTAATTTTAGCCAATGAATTTTGTTATTTCAATAAAGGCCATTAAGAGGCTAATTTTACAAGAATGACTTCAATTTCCATAAAAAAATAATCAAATAATTTTAAAAATTAATTTGCAATAATGACCACTTAATCGGTTAATTAAAACATTTATAAATTTTGACAAAGTACACAATTATATAAAATTAAAGATTGAGTGTCACGACCCAACTAGAGGGCCATGACGGGTACTCGAAGCTAGCCCACCGAGCACAACCTTTCAGACTTATCATCATACTCAACCTGATCATACACCATTCTCAACATAAGCTTATCATGAAATGATCTTCAAATATCTCTGAAAACATATATGTACATAAGCCCATGAGGCTAAAAAATGACAAACAGAACATATACACCAAGAGATTACATAACGTCTACTACCCACACATATGTATCTACGAGCCTCTAACTGGAGTACTGAAATCATAAGGACGGGACAGGACCCCGCCATGCCCCAAATATGTATACAAAAGAATATACCAATAAGCGGCAACTCCGGAGTAGTGGAGTGCTCCTGTATATCTGCTGATAAAGCTCCTAAGCATCTGTGCCGTCTCCCTGTCTACCTGCGGGCATGAACGCAACATCTATAAAAGAAAGGACGTCAGTACGAACAATGTACTGAGTATGTAAGGCATGTATAACAACATAATCAAGAAATAAGAGAGCATAAGATGAAGGGATAACCTGTAACTGATTGCCTCTTAAGGCGGAGTCATGCATGCTAACTTTTATATTAGAACAACATCATATCGTATATATATACATAGATAAACTGCCCGACCATATAGGTACGGTATGATTATCATTAGCCCGCGTCCGAGGTAAATATCTCATGCAGCCCACTAGTGGTGTCTGCCCGACCAACTAGGCACGGTGTAAGTATCATTATAGCCGCCCACTACGCCCATTGTAGTGGTGTCTGCCCGGCCAACTAGGCGTAGTGTATTCTCATATACACATATCATAAAGCATGCATGAGAGCTCAAGTAAAAGCTGTAACTCTATCGGAGTGACATATGGTCGGTAACCTCGGATTATGTTATGGATCAAATGTCATCGCTAGGTCACCTTGAAGGAACTAGTATCATGAGGTGAGATGGCCAACAATGAAAAACATTAAGGAAATTATGAAATAAGATCATTAAGCTCATAATAACATCAATTTATAAGCTTTGGAATCTCTAGAAGTAAAATCATCATCATCATCATTATTATAGATCACATCTTATCTCTTTCTCATAAGAAGCTCTTAAGAATCTTTAACTTTCATCTTTTGGGATGTAAGAAGGTCATGGAAATATAGAGAGGAAATCATAATATAGAAGTCATGCCTTTGAAAGAAAGGGACTAGCCTTAACATACCTTTATGTCTTTTTAATGACTAATCGTTCTCCTTCCAAGCTCACAACTCTACATTCAAGAGAATTCGTACTAAATTAGATAATTGAGAACATGCTTAAGTCTAAACTAAAACGACTAAAAGCTAACGAATATCGAGCAACATTTCCTTTGTTTCAACAACTTTCTCCATATAGTAAACAACTCCCAAACATCAATAGCATCACCCACAGTATCATAATTAATAGACATTTTCAAGTTAAACATTGTTCATAATCCTCAAAACTCCTTTTCAAAGTCATTCATAACCATAGCTACGACACAACACTATATTCACCTACACATAATACTTCTTCAACATCATTAGTATTATCCACAACAAAATTATACTCATGGCCTACCAAGAATTTTGACTCACGTCAAGTCACTATTCAAGAATATCATTAAATCCATGTTTGAGCTTCATACTCTTCTTCCTTCCTTCACTCAAGTGATTCAACAACCAAATACTCTTAATATCATGAGATAGATGTAAAACTCACCTTTGATCATGTAAGAATGAACTTTGGATGAATATACTTCACTAGAGAAAAACCCCAACTTCAATACCAAAGGAATTCTTGACTTCTACAAACCCTAGTGAGCCTCTTTGCACTTGATTCTCTTGATTCTTGGTGTTTAATCTTTGATTTCCCTTAGATTTGTGTTAATATGGTGTGGGGAATATTCTAGAGCTTTCAAGAGTTGTGGAGAATGTGGGAAATGAATTAAATGATCATAGGTCATAAATATATAAAAAGAGAAAAATTCGAAAAAAGTGACCCGATTGATTTATACGGACACTTATACATTCCATATAATTTTATACGGTCCGTATAAGTGACCGTATAATACCACCAGGGATTGGACTTCTCTGTAGAGGTTATATGGACCCTTATACGGACCGTATAACTCGTATTTTTTGAAATTTATCTCGTTGATTCGTTTGACTTCCAATCCTTGTGGGACCTTCGTAGCACTTGTATAACACTTCATTAACCATCTAACGAGCCCTATAGCTTCTTCTCAAGGCATTACTAAATCAACATTAGCTCGGTTATCGCGAAAATCTTCCCAAACACAACTTATACTTCACTTCCTTCAACGAACTTAATTTCTCCGATTCGTAATATTTTAAAATCTTGTGGCACAACACTTCAAAGCTACCAATTACTCTCCTTAAAGTCATATGGATTTCCTGTTCACTTTAAGACTGCGTTAGACTATTCACAGCACCACGACATGAAATGTCCGAGGTGTAACTTTCTTCCCCTTTAAGAATATTCGTCCTTGAATATTAGGTTCTCGGGGATTCCGCAGAAATTTTGCCAGAGTTTTCCCTGTAATATGGCACTACCATCCTATCACAGCAACCCTATATTTCCTCACAGGGCTACAACAAAAACAATAAAAAGCATGGCCACACACGACCAAGAAAGCATCAAAAGAAACACTACATACCTGAGGACAAAGGCGTCTCGTCCTGAGCCTCTTTTGGGGGTGGAAGCAAATGCGGATATCTGGACTTCGTATCTTTTTCTGCTTCCCAATTCATCTCCTCTCTATTATTGTTTCTCCACAGGACCTTAACTAAGGCTACATCTTTGGTTCTGAGTTTCCGCACTTGCCTATCTAGTATAGCAATGGGTATTTCTTCATAAGCTAATTTCTCAGTAACTTGAACATCATCTACAGGCACGAGTATGGAAGGATCTCCAACACACTTGCGGAGCATCGACACATGAAAAACTGGGTGAACCGACTCCAATTCTGAAGGTAGATCTAATTTATAAGTCACTTGGCCTACTTTGCGCACAATCCTATAAGGTCCAATATACCGGGGACTAAGCTTCCCTTTCTTGCCAAATCTCATTAAACCTTTCATTGGCAACACTTTTAGGAATACCCAATCATTAACTTGGAATTTTAAGTTTCCTCGACAATTGTTCGCATAAGGTTTCTGATGACTCTGAGCTATCAACAACGGGTCTCGGATAAGCTTGCTCTTTTTCACTGCTTGCTGAATCAATTACGGACCTATTAGTTGTGTCTCTCCCGCTTCAAACCACCCAATTGTCGATCTACACTTCCTTCCGTATAGGGCTTCATATGGGGCCATTTGGATACTGGAGTGAGAACTATTATTGTATGTGAATTCAATAAGTGGCAAATGATCATCCCACTTACCTCCGAAGTCTAATACACATGCTTGCAGCCTATCCTACAAGGACTGAATAGTGCGTTCAACTTGTCCATCCGTCTGTGGATGAAATGCTATGCTAAGCCTCACTTGAGTTCCCACACCTTCTTGAAAGGATTTACAGAAATTAGCTGTAAATTGTGCCCCACTATTTGTGATAATGGACACTAGGACACCATGAAGTCGCACTATCTCTTTAAGGTACAACTTTGCATAATCTTCTGTTGAGTAGGTAGTTCTAACTGGTAGAAAATGAGCTAACTTTGTAAGTCTGTCAACAATTACCCATATGGAGTCATATTTACGCCGAGAACGGGGCAAACCTACAATAAAATCCATGTTGATCACCTCCCATTTCCAAGTTGGAATTTCTATAGCCTGCAACAATCCTCCTGGCTTTTGATGGTCGATTTTTACTTATTGGCAATTTGGACACTGAGCTACAAATTCGGCTATATCTTTCTTCATGCCATCCCACTAATATATTGACTTAAGATCATGGTACATCTTCGTCGCCCCTGGATGAATGGAATAACACGAGTAATGGGCTTCTTCCAGAATTTGACGGTGAGTCCTGTAATATTCGGGACACATAGCCTGTCTCGATACCTAAGAACCCCCTCTGCAGAAATTTCAAATGGTGACTTTTCCTTTTGGGGAAGTGCATCTCTATATTGACTCAACTTGGGATCTTCATATTGGCGCTTTTTCACTTCCATGTCTAAGGATGAAACAGCAGCCTTAGAACAATAACTCTTGTATTGCCCGAGTCAATTAAGCGGACTCCTAGGCTAGCTAGCTGGTGGAGCTCACAGACTAACTCCTTCCTTTTCGGTTGAACGTCACATAAACTACCCATGGATTTACGACTAAGAGCGTCGGCCACTACATTCGCTTTCTCGAAATGATATAAGATACTCACATCATACTCTTTCAATAGCTCTAACCATCGCCTCTGCCGTAGATTCAACTCCTTTAGCTTGAAAATGTACTGGAGACTCTTGTGATCTATATAAATATCAACATAAACACCATACAAATAATGTATCCATATCTTTAGTGCATGAATAACTGCAGCTAGTTCAAGATCATGGTTTGGATAATTCTTCTCATGTTTCGGCAACTGCCTGGAAGCATAGGCAATAACCTTACCGTGCTGCATCAACGCACAGCCCAACCCAACACCGGAGGCATCATAATAAACAACATAGCCTTCCGATCCTTCAGGAAGTATCAGGAGTGGGGCTGAAGTCAATCTATCTTTCAATTCCTGGAAACTGCGCTCACAAGCATCGGTCCATTGAAATTTTGCTGATTTCTGAGTTAGCTTCGTCAATGGTGCAGAAATAGAAGAAAATTCTTCCACAAACCTTCTGTAATAGCCTACGAATCCCAGAAAGCTACGGACCACTGTAGGTGTTGTAGGACTTGGCCAAGTCTTTACAACATCAATTTTCTGAGTATCTACTCGGATGAAGTCAGCTGAGATAATATGGCCCAGAAAAGTTACAGAATTTAGCCAGAACTCGCATTTTGAAAATTTGGCATATAATTCTTGAGTCCGAAGGATTACAAGGACAATACATAAATGATCCACATGCTCTGCTTCTGACTGAGAGTATACTAGAATGTCATCAATAGACACAATTACAAATAGATCTAGAAAAGGCCTGAATACATTATTCATCAAATTCATAAACACTGCTAGGGCGTTAGTCAAGCCAAACGACATCACCCGAAATTCATAATGGCCATATCTGGTTCTGAAAGCCGTCTTTGGAATGTCTTCTTCTCTACCTCTCACTTGGTGATACCCTAACCTGAGATCTATTTTTGAAAACCTCTTAGCACCTTGTAATTGATCAAAATAATCATCGATTCTTGGTAGCGGATATTTATTCTTTATGGTTACCTTGTTCAATTTTATATAGTCAATGCACATTCGCAAAAAACCATCTTTCTTTCTTACGAACAAGACAGGTGCACGGCGATAAACTGGGTTTAATAAATCCCTTCTCAACCAAATCCTTCAGCTGTGCCTTTAGCTCTTTCAATTTTGCTGGAGCTATTCTGTAAGGAGGAATAGATATAGGTTCGGTGTCTGGTAGCACATTAATAGTAAAGTCAATCTCCTGTTCCGGTGGAAGACCTGAAAGTTCATCTGGAAATACGTTCGGAAACTCATTTACTACCGAGATAGATTGAAGAGTCGGCGGCTTTGCTTTGGTTTCACAAACCCGGACTAAATGATAAATATAGCCTTTTGCAATCATCTTCCTTGCTTTGAGATAGGAAATAAACCTACCTCTTGGAGACGCTGTGTTACCTCTCCACTCAAGCACTAGTTCTCTTGGGAATTGGAATCGAACCATTTTTATTCTACAATCCACATTAGCATAACAAGACGCCAACCAATCCATGCCCATAATCACATCAAAATCTAACATTTCTAGCTCAATCAAATCAGCTGTAGTCTGACGATCACATACCACAATCACACAATTTCTGTATACTTGTCTAGCTATTACCGGGTCACCAACAGGAGTAGACACTTCAAAAGGCTTGATTGGCTCGGGTTTCACCCCAATACGACCAGCAACATAAGGAGTGATATATGAAAAATTAGAACCCAGATCAATCAATGCATAAACATCATAGGAGAATTCGGGTAATATATCTGTGACAACGTCAGGGGAGGACTTAAGATCCTGTCGCCCGGCTAATGCATATATACCGGGCTGGGGGCCACTCGAACTGGATGCTCCCCCTTTGCCCCTGCTACAGCCTATTAAAGTCTGGGGAGTCTGTCCTACGGGGCACATGGACGAAGAAGAGACGGCTACTGATCCTGTGGACTGGGTCCCAACTCTACTACTCATTGATGGACAATCACGCATAATATGCACAGTCTGACCATAGGCATAACAAGCATCTGAGCCTCGATGACACTGACCCACATGTAATCTACCACACTGGCTGTATTGGGGTACCGGTGGTCTCCTTTGACTAGGATCACCTCCAAATTAGGAACCCGAAACTCTCAAACTCTGACCCGGTCCATAATAAATGGGGCAGTCAAATCTCCTGCCCGCAAATTGGGGAGGTGGACTAGCCATGGACTGGCCTGAATATCTGGAATATTATTACATCTGGCCCTCTGTACTCACTACTAGCACCGGCAGATCTAGCCCTCTTACTATGCCCTCTATCAATATCGCGCTCACCCCTATGCGGCTGCTGCTGCTCTTCTAATTTCTAAGCGTAAGCCTGAATACAGGAGATATCCTTCCTTTCCTGGAGTGAAGCTGTCAAGCAGTCTTTAATCAAATGTGGCCCTAAGCCACTCACAAATCGATGCACCCGGTCTCCCATATCGGCTACTATGGTCGGGGCATACCTAGCCAATGAATTAAAACGGAGACTATACTCCCGAGCACTCATATTTCCTTGCTTTATATTCAAAAACCTGTCAGCTCGGGCCCGATGGATCTCAGGCGGCAAATAATGGCGGATGAAGGCATCTCTGAATTCTTTCCATACTGGGGAGGTGCATTTTTCTTTCTCGAAGATATCCAATTATTATACCATAGAACGGCTATATCCCGTAACCTATAGGAAACCAACTCCACTGACTCCGTATCGGAAGCATGTATTATTCTCAGCGTCCTCAGCATCTTATCTATAAAGCCCTGTGGGTCTTCATCTGTCTTTGACCTAAAAAATTCTGGAGGATTCACACTCATAAAATCACAGGCTCTGGCACTAGTCGCTCTATCACCTGGACCTGCACTCTGCCGCTAAGCTTGAGTAGCAACTAGCTGGGTCAATAACTGAATAGCCTCGGTCATCTGCTGGCCCAAAGCACCCGGTGGAGGGACTGGAGGCACTGGAGCTGGAGTGGAGACCCCCTCATGCTCGTCTAATATAGGCCGAGTGTGAGAGGTATGAGATGGAGCCTCATTATGGGACTCACCCTTTTCTATATTTACTGGTGGTTCCTGTTCAGTCCGCCTTCCTGTCGCAATCTTGCCCTTCTAGACTGCTGTTGCTTTCCTTTTCATTGGCATCACTGAAATCATAATGCACAATTAGGGAAAAGAGAAACCTTATATTATAGCACTATCGCACGATCCATGAAGGAGAAGGACGGGCATTATTACTAAATGCCTCGCGCAGCCTCTTGCTTATAAGTGTGGCGCACTTCACACCCATAAACAAGACTCTGCTAGACACAACTCGTAGACACACCCTAGGATAGAACTGCTCTGATACCACTTTTGTCACGACCCAACTAGAGGGCCCTGACGGGTACCCGGAGCTAGCCCACTAAGCACCACCTTTCAGACTTATCATCATACTCAACCTAAACATACACCATTCTCAACAAAAGCTTATCATGAAATGATCTTCGAATATCTCTCAAACCATATATGTACATAAGCCCACGAGGCTACAAAATGACAAACAAAACATATACACCAAGAGATTACATAACGTCTACTACCCACACATATGTATCTATGAGCCTCTAACTAGAGTATTGAAATCATAAGGACGGAACAGGACCCCGCCATGCCCCAAATATGTACACAAAAGAATATACCAATAAGCGACAACTCCGGAGTAGTGGAGTGCTCCTGTATATCTGCTGATAAAGCTCCTAAGCGTCTGTGCCGTCTCCCTATCTACCTGCGGGCATGAACGCAGCATCTATAAAAGAAAGGACGTCAGTACAAACAATGTACTGAGTATGTAAGGCATGTATAACAACATAACCAAGAAATAAGAGAGCATAAGATGAAGGGATAACCTGTAACTGATTGCCTCTTAAGGCGGAGTCATGCATGCTAACTTTTATATTAGAACATCAAATCATATATATATACATACATAAACTGCCCGACCATATAGGTACGGTGTGATCATCATTAGCCCGCGTCCGGGGTAACCATCTCATGCCGCCCACTAGTGGTGTCTGCCCGGCCAACTAGGCACGGTGTAAGTATCATTATAGCCGCCCACTACGCCCATCGTAGTGGTGTCTGTCCTGCCAACTAGGTGCGGTGTAATCTCACATATACATATCATAAAGCATGCATGAGAGCTCAAGTAAAATCTATATCTCTATCGGAGTGACGTAAGGTCGGTAACCTCGGATTATGTTATGGATCAAACGTCATCGCTAGGTCTCACCTTGAAGGAACTTGTATCATGAGGTGAGATGGCCAACAATGAATAACATCAAGGAAATTATTAAATAATATCATTAAGCGCATAATAACATCAATTCATAATCGTTGGAATCTCTAGAAGTAAAATCATCATCATCATCATTATCATAGAACACATCTTATCTCTTTCTCTTAAGAATCTTTAACTTTCATCTTTTAGGATGTAAGAAGGTCATGGGAATATAGAGAGGAAATAATAATATAGAAGTCATGCCTTCGAAAGAAAGGGACTAGCCTTAACATACCTTTATGTCTTCTTAATGACTAATCGTTCTCCTTCCAAGCTCACAACTCTACATTCAAGAGAATTCATACTAAATTAGATAATTGAGAACATGATTAAGTCTAAACTAAAGTGACTGAAAGCTAACGAATATCGAGCAGCATTTCCTTTGTTTCAACAACTTTCTCCATATAGTAAACAACTCCCAAACATCAATAGCAACACCCACAATACCATAATTAATAGACTTTTTCAAGTTAAACATTTTTCAATCCTCAAAACTCCTTTTCAAAGTCATTCATAACCATAGCTACAACACAACACTATATTCACCTACACATAATACTTCTTCAACATCATTAGTATCATCCACAACAAAATTATACTCATGGCATACCAAGAATTATGACTCAAGTCAAGTTACTAGTCAAGAATATCATTAAATCCATGTTTGAGCTTCATACTCTTCTTCCTTCCTTCCTTCCTTCACTCAAGTGATTCAACAACCAAATACTCGTAATATCATGAAATAGATGTAAAACTCACCTTTGATCATGTAAGGATGAAAAAACTCACAAGGATGAAAAAACTCACAAGGATGAAAAAACTCACCTTTGATCATGTAAGGATGAACTTTGGATGAATATACTTCACTAGAGAAAAACCCCAACTTCAAATACCAAAGGAATTCTTGACTTCTACAAACCCTAGTGAGCCTTTTTGCACTTAATTCTCTTGATTCTTGGTGTTTAATCTTTGATTTCCCTTGGATTTGTGTTAATATAGTGTGGGGAATGTTCTAGAGCTTTCAAGAGTTGTGGAGAATGTGGGAAATGAATTAAATGATCATGGGTCATATATATATAAAAAGAGAAAAATTTGGAAAATATGGACACTTATACGGTCCGTATAAGTGACCGTATAATACCACCAGGGATTGGACTTCTCTGTAAAGGTTATACGGACCCTTGTACGGACCGTGTAAAGTTATACGGACCGTATAATGCATATTTTCCGAAATTTATCTCGTTGATTCATTTGACTTCCAATCCTTGTGGGACCTTCTTAGCACTTGTATAACACTTCATTAACCATCTAACGAGCCCTATAGCTTCTCCTCAAGGCATTACTAAATCAACATTAGCTCATTTATTGCGAAAACCTTCCCAAACACAACTTATACTTCACTTCCTTCAACGAACTTAACTTCTCCGATTCGTAATATTTCAAAATCTTGTGGCACACTCTTCAAAGCTGCCAATTACTCTCCTTAAGGTCATATGGACTTCATGTTCACTTTAAGCCTGTGTTATTCTATTCACATCACCACGACATAAAATGTCCGAGGTGTAAAATTGAGGGGTGAAATGGTTAATTATTTAAAGTGCTCAAACTCCTTGGATTTAAGGGAATAAAGTATTTGCTAATTTTGATTTTTTGAAATTTAAACAATTAAATAAACAGTTATTATTTTAAAACAAAATGCCCTTTTTCTTTTATTAAATCTAACAAGCATCTCATAAATGTCATAAAAGTACCAATTAATTTCTAAATAAATTTGTGATTTCATAAAAACCTTTCACCCATTTAAAGGTGTAAAATATTGATCTGAACCATTTATAAAAATTATTTAAACCCTTTAAGGAGCATAGCTCATTTAATTTATTTTTCAAGGACTCTGAGTGATTAAAATAAATTACGGGTGGTCAAAAATTAGGTGTCAACAATGTGTACAAGAGTCACCACGAATAAAAGTACAAGTCTGAAATTACTAATACACTGTCTAGAAGGAAAAGTAAAGACAAGAATACATAAAAAGGATAGAGGTAATGTTTGCGTACACTCTACCCTCCCCAGACCCCACCTGATGGGACTTACTGGGTTGTTGTTGTTATACATAAAAGGATAGAGAGAGAAGGGTGCTGCAAATCAGTCAAGAAGCTCACCATGATCTCTCGGACTTAAACAACACTGCTGGGCCCACTCTTACCTACTTAGACCGAATCTACGCCACAAAAAGTGCAGCAAGTGTAGTATGAGTACGGGAAGCATGTGTACTTAATATATCTCGTAGAGAGACAACGAAAAGTTAGTTACAAAGTTATTAGGAAAAGTCTTATTTAACCATGCCAGTTTAGCTTAACTCAGATCCGACCAATCAACAGGATAGAGGGTAATTAAATACCAAGTAAAGTCAAATACTTAAGTAATCAGATAATCAGAGACAACTAATCAAACAATTAGGTAAGGAAATGAATAATGCGATGAAATGCAATGCAATATGCTCCAGGTACATATATAGCGCTTTACAGGACTGTATGGAAGATGTTACCATGGGCGACTCGCGAGGTCCATATATCATTCAAAATATCAGATCTCCCAAATCACATCGGGCAAGCGACTGTATGAGGTTGAAAATGACCATGACATAACCATGCAATGACCATAACTTTCCCCGAAATTAATTCTCCCAGACTAACTCAGGCTAATATGTATGAGCAATTATAAAGGAGCATGAATATCTTAAATAATCCAGTGTGGTTCGAATATGTCCAACAACTTGATTATCGCAAGTATACGAGATTTTCATAATGTGATGAATGCACAGAGACTGTCAAAATCAAGAGATATCATCTATTAGCTAATGACCACATGCTTTGGTATTATTGAGTCACACCCCACAACTATACACTAACACTTCTACCCATAACATGATACTAATACTGGTACTAATGCTCGTTCACCACGGATGCGAGACTCAAACGAAGTCTAAGAAGTCTTAACATACCACAAAGCTGAGCAACAAAATAATAAAAGCGCCCTCCCCTTCCGATGTGCCTTAGAACGCTCCCAATCTATCAAATATGCATTGTACATAAGTAAACAATATCCTAGACATCCATATTGCTATAGTTACAACCCAGATCCAAAAAGTCAACTCAGAAGTCAAACCCAAGCCCTTAAGGGCAAAACTAGAATTTTATTTGAAAATTGATTTACCCACAACTCTAATACTGTAATTCTAGATAATTAGCTAAATCTACCCACAAATGGGATCTCAAATTCAAGAAATTTATAATCTTAATTTTAGGATAAAACCCCATTTCTACCAACCAAAAACATGAATTATCTGTTAATTTAGTGGAGGTAATCAAATTAACAAAATAGGGATTAGAAACATAGCCCTGAGCCAAATCGTGCAAAATGCCTTAGAAATCACATCAAATCGAGCTCTAGAACTCAAAATATAAACTTAGGAAATGATTTTTGAAGTTGGATAGTAAAACACTATTTAGCTACAGTGCTTCTTCACGATCGTGGGACCCAGTCTGCATTGGCGATGCACTCCTTGGTTCTTGTGAACTTGACGATCAAGGATAGCCGCAAGAATCTCCTCATAAGCTAGGCTATCTTTAACTGTTAGCATTACAATCATAAGCTAGGCTATCTTTAACTGTTAGCATTACAATAAGGATAATCAATGATGGGTCTCCTACACACTTCTTTAGCATGGATGAATGAAACATTGCAATTGCGACAGATCACCCGCAATAATGTAAGACAACCATTGCACTAGCAAAATCTGAAAAACCCAGCTATCCCCAATTTCTGTCTTAGCACCAGAAACTCATTCACAACCCCTCCAATGCATTTCAGTCATCAAATATGATACGAACCTGCTCATGCACTCTAAACACCGATCCAGGATCGTCTTGATCTAGCATTCATCATGATCAACTCTAATATTTTAACTAAAATAGGTTCCCATTTAGTGATCCTATAATGACCTGCTTGGTCATTTAAGGAATTTTACTCTTTTTCCCCAAAATACCCTTTCCCTAGTCTCTTTTTTGAGTTTATGACTTGCAGGGATGGGTGACGTAGTTCTCGAGGCTATCGGGTGAGTCTTGACTAGTTTTGAGGATTCTAGAGTTTTCTAAGTTAAATAAGTGAAAAAGAGTTGACCAATAGTTGACTTTTGAGCAATTGCATTCGGAGATGAATTCTGATAGTTCCGTTAGGTTCGAAAGGGGATTTTAGACTTAGTTGAGCCTTTGGTTTGGGTTTTGAGGCGTCCGTTTGGGTTTTGGGTCATTGGTTGGAAGGGATGGTTTTGGTTAGAAAGGTTGGTTTTGGTTGGTTGTAGTTGACTTCGGGCAACACGGGGTTAAGGTGACCTCTTTTTGAAAATTTGAGTGTGCAAGCGAGTTTGTAGCGTGATTTCTGATGAGCCAGCATGTTTGATTTGTGTTCGTGGGGTTCCAAATGAGTTTTGGGTGTTGGACCGGACTTAGTGAAAACCAAAATTTTTGGTTTCTAGTTTGATCGCACATGCAGATGAGAACCGCACTGCGCGCCCACCTGCGGGACTTGGTCCCAGTGCGCGAGAGAGGGGGCTTGGGGGAGCCCATCTCACAGCCCTTCCCCCGCACCCGCGCGTTGGGAGTTTTAAGTTGAGATCACATCTACGAGGAAAGGTCCACAAAAGCGGATTTATCAGAGATTAGAAACACTTTTATTTTCAAAATCGAACCTAGACTTCATAATTTCATATGTTGGGTTGAAAGCTCTTGTGGAGGCGATTTCAAGTGTTTAGCTTCAATTCATCTTGGGGGTAAGTTTCTAAGCTCTTATTTGTATTTTCCTACTAGGCTAATCCCTTATTTAACTTTGTGTTTATGTTAGTATTGTGAATTTGGGAGTTTGAGCCCTAAAATCTAAGAGAGGGTTTTTCTTGGAATTGATGATCAATTTTATGGATTTTTAATTGTGTCTTTGGATTTAGACTAGTAAGGCTTTGGGTGAACTAATTTTCCAATAACATTCCAATTTTGCCCTGGTGGGCCTAGGGTCACTTTTTAAGGTCGTTTCTGAGTTCAAATTAGAAGCATAACAATATGGGTATCCTTAGATTCGTAATCTAACGTAGAGTAATTATTGGATATATTTTGATTGCTCATACGCTCTCCGCAAAGGGAAGGCGTTGGCTTGATTATTCGAGACCCCCGTTCGGCCTTCGAGGTTGGTTACGGCTTACCCTTGTTAGACTCCGATTAGAGAATCATATATAATAGTAGATATTAACGAGGAAAGCATAATAGGCCTTTGAGCATGGTTGTGGTGATAAATCCATTGGCTTGGTATGGATGTTGTTTTGTGGGCTTGTCACCATGTTTGCTAATAAGTTGTGATTGTTGATTGATTTACCTAGTCGCCTGATATCTCACTTATCTCATGAAAAGGAAAGGATTATAATAATAAATTGAGTTGTATTTGGCATTCATGATATGCATCTCTTGGTTCCATGATTTGTGATGTTGTTGAATTTGATTCCATGTATTGACATGCTATCCATTTTCATGCATGATTGGCTACGATGGTGAGAAAGTGATGAAAGGCTGTGTGGTAATTTGAATGAATGATAGCATGTGTGGCAAATGGTAACAATGTATCCTGTGTGGCAGATGGTAACAATGATAGCCATTGTGGCAAATAGTAACAATGATAGACTACGTGACATATCCTGCGTGGCATTTGGTATATGGACTTCGCGGGTCCCCTATAGGTCATGATTTTGAGGCATAACCCTTAGCATTAGTGTATGAGAGTGTAGAGTTGGCCTGTGTGGCACTGCATTGCACTGCATTAAATTGCATTGCATTACATTCATTCATTTACTTATGACTGCTTACTTGGCATCTTATATACTCAATCTGAACTTATACTTGAATATGATTTTGTGACTATTCTTGATTGCCTTATTTACTCTACTTGTTGTTTTCTTCCTATTTATATGCATTATCTAATCGTTGTCGGCCTATGATGCCTACGAGTACTCGTGTTGTACGCATACTACTCTTGCTGCACTTTTGTTGAGCGCAGTGTTTGAGACAGGATCTAGTTCACGATCTCAAGAGTGATTCTGAGGCCTTTCTTCTGAGATTCTTGTGGTGAGCTACGGTTCGATTCTACACTCTTAGTCCTCTCTTTGCTTATCTGTGTATTCTGATTCCACAGACAGTTACTATTTATGTATTTTGAGACTTGTATCTAGTATTCAGATCTTGTATTAAGTATGTTATAAGCTTTGGGCATTTGTTCTGTACTGTGCTTCAAAGGTGTACAAGTTTATTACTTCTGCACTTATGTTATTTATATATCTGTTATGACTTTGGTATAATTTATGTCTTTACATCTATATGTCTTCTTTTCAATAACGTGACGGGGGAAGTGGTTCGTCCACCGTGGATAAGGCGGCCTTATGACTCGCGAAACAGGCGAACAAGCCGGGTATCATTAGGGCTCGCCGGTCTCAAGAGTACAAGATCAATGTTTAGTAGAGTCTTGCGGATTGGTACGATGAGCTCCGTACCTATCTTCGAGAGCTATATGACATCTAGGAAACTTCCATTCTTTCACTCCTTTTGTTCGTCTATTCAAATCGGGTATCCTCGACCACTTTCTAGCCTCTCACGTACGGCGAGGACACGGCGAGAGTCAGGACGCAGGTGCCAATACTGGCTGCTAGGGCCGTTGCACGAGGTCGAGGCGTCGACGAGGCCGGTGGCAGACAGTCAAAGCGGGCGACCGACTGGTGGGGTCGAGCACTGTTGGCCAGCCGCCCTCAGCCAGATCAATATTTCTGCACGAGCAGTTAGAACTTGGGGTCGCACTCCCGGGCAGTTCCGCACCCTGTGGCCCGCCTTGCTGCTGCTGTGGCTCCCGTATTAATGAGGTTCCGGCGCTTGATTTTTCTCCTAGTCCTATTGCTGGTTCCATGACGCACTTACGAGGAAAGCAGATTGAGCAGAGGTTTACCAAGACAAAGCCTCCCAGTTTTCTACGGCAGCTCACCGAGAGATGCGTATGAGTTCATCATTGATTGTCATGAGAGGCTTCACAAGTTGGGTGTGATTGAGTTGCATGGAGTTGACTATGTTGCTTTCCAATCGCGCTGGTGCGAAGATGGCACGGAGATCGCACATTGACCACGACCATCTCGCCACCTCCTTTGTCTTCGGGACCAAGAGGTTTTTCCTTATAGCATGTTCCCCGAACTTTGAGAGACATGAGGAGAGATGAGTTCAATGCTTTGGAGCAAAGAGGACTGTCCATCTCGGAGTACGATTCTAGGTTCCATGCCTTAGCTCGATATACAGTACAGTTGCTCCCCATCGAGGCAAAGAGAGTGAGGCGGTTCGTCAAGGGTTTGACACTTCCATTGAAGTTTGTGACTTTACAACTAGTAGGTTCTGGGGCTCAATTACAGGCTATTGTAGATCATTCCAGAGAGGTTGAGTCAGTGAGGGTTTAGGCTCATGGTAGGGTTGACGATAAGAGGATTCAGCGCATTTGTAGCTTCAAAGGGTTCTTCAAGGGGCGGGGGCCATTTTGGCAAAGAGTCACCAAAAGAGCGTGATGGTCGCCCTATTCAACAAGAAGCGACACCCAACTTTTTCCCTTCAAAAATTTAAATTAACTAATCAAGCTTCTTGAATCGCAAATAGAGTAAAAGAATTGTTTAGAAAATCAAAATACTTTCTAAAACAACTTTTGGTGGTATTTTATTATTTCATTGGCAAAATACCCTAATATATATCATGTATATTTTACACATAATTTTAAGTGTTAATTATGTTACTTTATCAATTTGAAAGTCAATTTGCCCAAAAACAAGGTTTTTAATTAAATGCGTATTTTTAATGGTCAATTTAAAGTCATATTTTTTACTTTGTTAAAGTCAAGAAATTTAATTAATTAATTTAATAATTAATTCATCTCCTTCTCTTAATTATTTTTTTTTTGTTAATTTAAT
>NC_081350.1:9700605-9806499 GCF_029784015.1 Lycium ferocissimum
GGAGATATGGGGGTGATCCACCCATCAAATTGGAGTTCTACGAGTTTAGTTTCCATTAAACCGTTCATTGATACGACATCGGAGTAGAGAGATATTCGCATTTTTGCGAGACTGCGCAGGTAGCCCCTTTGGGACGCACTTGAGGTGGTGGAAAGTTGTAAAAGATTTAGAAATCGGTGGAAACCATTTGAGACCTCATTTTTTGTCGTCTACAGATATAAACACCCTATAATGCCCTCCAAATATTCTCATAACATTAGAGCAGAATCAAAGGCAGACAACGTAGGTCTAATGGCGGGAATCTCATGATGTTAGTTAGATTAGGTTCTTCTTCTTTATTGTTGAATTGGAGAATTATTCAAGGTGAAGTAACCTCAGACTTTGAGTTTTCCAAGGTAATAATGTGTATCTTCTTCATGTATTTGTGCTTGTAGAAGTCATAGCTATCTTGTACGGTTGAAAACCCGTGAAATAAAAGTCAAAAATTATAGTTCTGTTGTCGTTGCTTGTTGAACTATTTTGAGGTTGTTGTTGTGGTATTTTATGGCTGGAAATTAAGGGGATAACCTGATTATGTTGTTGTTGATATGTATTTGAAATAAGAAAGGGTTTGAAGGTATAACTTGATTAGTCGTGAACCGAGCTTGCTGCTCGTTTATTGTTGTTGTTTCTGTGCCACTAATTGGTTGATTATGAGCTCAATTTTAAGTTAAATTCATGGCTAGTTTACATGGGAACGAGGCTGGTTATGAGTTGTTGGTTGTGCTGCTAGATTTTTAAAAAAAAAAAAGAAAGAGAAGTTGGAAACGTGTCGTTTAGTAATCTGAAATTGAGCTTGTCGCAAATTACTTTGTTGTTGAGTTCTTTGGCTGGCTATAGTCATTATTATGCCTATTGTAGGCTCGAGGATACTACTAAAATCAGGGGAGATGCTGCCCGTTTTAATATAGAATAAGCTTATCATTAGTTGTACGATAGTTGTATCTTTCGTAGCTTAACGATAGCGTCATTATCATTGTTGTAGATTAAGGTGCAACGAGTTGAGTTCAATGTGGTTATTGGACAGATTGTTATAAGGTATGTAAAGGCTGTTCATTCTTTCTTTTGACATGACTTTAGTCCCAAAACGACTTTTCGTAAAAGAAGCATTTAAAGAAGAGTTTCTGCAGAAAGTGTTCTATTCTATTCAAGTCCTTTCTATAGAGTTCTATTGTGTTTGTTCCTCGTCGGGAGCACATTTTAGTCTATACTATTTTTGTCTTTAGTGAGAAAGGAAAGAGTACAGTTACAAGCTTATGGTTATATAGTGCAACCGTAACACCGAGCTCTATATGTGGCGGGGTATCTATCTATTTATGTATTGTATCACCGAGCCTCCCATGGCCAAGTAGATACACCGAGCCTCTCATGGTTGGGTAGACATACCGAGCCTTCCATAGCCGGGTAGATGCATCGAGCCTTCCATGGCCGAGTAGACACACCGAGACTTCTATAGCCGGGTAGCATCGAGCCCACGTGGCTGGGTAAACACACACACCGAGCCTACGTAGCCAGGTAGACATATACACCGAGCCTTATATGCGGCAAGGTAGCTATATATGTATTATATTGCATTATTGCGTGAGATGAGAAAGAAACAGATAAGTACTTATTCAGTTTACCATTGAATCTTAGTACTTTCGGTTGTTATCGATTGTAGTTTAGTTTCAACTTTCAGTTATTTCAGTTGTCTTACATACTCGATACATTATTTTGTACTGATGTCACTTTTGCCGGGGGCACTGTATTTCATGCCTGCAGATTCAGATAGACAGGCAGAGAGGCCTCCTTAGTAGACAGTTCAGAGTATCAGCTTGATCGGTAAGCTCCATCTCATTCGGAATTACCAAGTCTAGAGTTGGTATTGTTTTGGGTATATAGAAATGATGGGTAGGTCGGGGCCCTGGCATGACTAAAGTACAACTTGATCTTCCTAGAGGCTTGTAGACTTGTCTTATATATCCGATTTACATCAGTACGGTGGCCTTGTCAGCCCTTGTGTATACCTCATCTTGTGTTTTGTTCTTTATAGGGATATATGTTGGCCTTGTCGGCCTGTTTAGATCTATGTATATATATGATAGGATGATCTGATTTTGGAGAGACGTAGTACTTGGCCTTGTTGGCCTAAGATGTTATGTTTTACCATATGGCCTCGTAGGCCAGATTGCTTATATATTTTTCCAGAGATGAGTTACAGTGGTACGCTTGGGGTCTAAGTATGGCACGGGTCGAGTTTGGGACATGACAAACTGGTATTAAATCTACAAGCCATGTCTAGTCGAGTCTTATTTATAAATGTGTTGTGCACCATGTTAGATAAACAAGAAGCTACAGGGAATTTAGGAATTGATTACCCTTCTTTCAGATCCAAATCGTCTTTGTGAAGCACAGTCATAAGAATTTGCGTCTATACTTACATGTTAGTATTTGCATATAGAGAAGCTTGTGTCCAAAAAGACTACAACTAGCCAAAGGGCTAATACAACAGCAAGTAAGGACAATAGTAGAAAGCTGAAGTTGGTGAGGCCAATCTGAGGCCCTATCAGATCATGGGTGCACTCAATCTGCAAGTAGTATGCCAGAGCTTCAAAAATGTGTGCGTTTATCTGACCCATACAGAAAGAAGTTACCAAAATGATAAAAAGGTTAGTATGAGTTTTAGAAGGCAAAAGAAGTAAAGTGGAGGAGGCGAAGGTACCTAAACAGAAGAGGCATAAAATAGCCAGAATTCAAATAGGAGAACACAAGCGTTATTGTCCTACTGTCAGCAGTTTATAGTAAGTAACATCCAGCCTTGTTTATGATTTATAGGTGTCAATAGACGTATCGTTATCGAGAAATGAGAACTCGAGAGAGAAAATGAGGGCTATGAGTGTTGGATAGATTGTTTGAATGGGATGAAACTACAAAAAAGTATTATGAACGTGTTTATAGCACCCCCGTAGGTGGTACATATGTTGTGTATTTGGGAATTATATAGTCACATACGACATTTTGAGTGATTAGAAGATTTGGGGGCTAGGCATCTGAATTCTTGGAAATATGATGAGTATTCACCTTAGTATGACTTGTGCTCGAATGAAAAGGTATTGTTAAGTAATCAGAGAATAAACCTGGTTGGAGAGAGAGAAGTTGAAAACAAGAAATGAAGAGATAAATGCTTAAGATGTTAATCAGAGGCTAGTAGTAAGATAAGTGAAGCACCATGAAGAAAGGTAAGAAATGATTAAGGGTTGTAAGTCAAAGTATGACAGTGCAGTAAGATTCGTAAATGAGGAGAGGAAAGGGTGAGAAAAGGCAATTGCCGAGATTATAAAAGTGGCATATGTCGTGAGACTATATCTTTATTACAAAAAGTGAGATGACGATTTCAATAGCAAATATCAGCAAGATGATGTGGTTACCTAGATCAAGGGACATTGGTAGTACCCTAAGCTAAACTTTATGCGACTTAAAGACTCGAAGGACCACTATAAAAGTCGGTATAGCGATATTTACTAAAGCAAGAGAGTTGACAGGAAAATAATGAATGATAGAAGAATCACTCTTAAGGGTTATTAAGAGAGAGATCGCCCTAAGACAAGCATCACAGGCAAATGTTGAGTTTATCAAGATCAAGCATGTCAGTTGGGAATACACGGCACTCTATGTATGTAAGTGATTCAGCTATCCCTAATCAGAGAGGATTATACTAGAGTGAGTTATGAGTTATTAGAATTATAAAGAATTACGAAATGACATTGACGTAATAATATGAATTCTCAGGAATGAAATCCTTGAGCGTAAGGTGTGGCCATCCTCACAAAAGGGGAGATAGTACGATAAAGTATCGAAACAGAATCACAGGTCGGTTTAGTGATTGAGTAAGTAAGACCCAACGAAGAGTTTCAAGGCGAATAAGATTGTGTTATCCAGATTCTACGGATGTGTGAGGACTATGGAATGATATGTAAATATGAAGGCTAAGAGAATAACAATATGTCACGACCCATTTTGCTTAGGCCATGCGGGCACTTACCTTCCCACCTCGGTAAGCAAACCCTTATCCCAATAATGAACTAATACATAAATTGAAGAAAGTTAGGTAGCGGAAATCAATAAATACGTAAGTCTCTAGATATATATAGATAGATAGTAATAAAAAGCGCGGAAGACAGTAAACACCCCCAGGGTCTAGTCTGAAAAATACAAGAGCATCTAGAAAATAATACAGTCTGGAAGTACTCATACATAATATCTATGTATTTGGAATAAAATAAGACATGTAATAGAAGAGTATTCAAGGTCAGTGGACGCCATGCTCACCGTGGGAAACTCGAATGGAAGCTGAAGAGTCGATCAACCACGGGTCAGAGAAGTAGATCCGACCTGGTACTCTGCATTCATAAAAGAATGCAGCAAGTGAAGGTCAGTACAAACCACGGTACTGGTAGGCATCATTGACCGACTAAGCATAGTTAACACAATTCAGAAAATAAAGAAGCATAGTTAACACAATTCAGAAAATAAAGCAGATAAGCAAATAAACCAACAAAGCATGTGACAATATAATCGCAACCGAATATCCGTCATCACCTATGTAAGCGTCTAAACCCAAATATGATAAGTCTGAGTATATCCCATCCCATCCAATCACCACAATAGAATTAACACAATCCAATCATCACAACGGAACATCACAAACCAATCATCATCACATCTCAATCAAGTCATAATGCAATGCAGTGCAGTGCATTGATGGTATGAATGTGATGCCGTGCCATGCAAATGAGGTGTACACAAGTACTCAGACGCAAATATCAACGTCTCGGTAGCACAACCAAGCGTGACTCGCGAAGTCTAAGTGCCACCCGTCCTGGATCTTTGCCCAATAGACAAACAGGACCCTGGCTAATTGCTCACAGGGGGGGTCTCACCGGCACTACCTTGGGGGACCCGCAGAGTACATGCACTAACAATAATTCCGAGAAAACATCAGAATCAGCTATGCAACAACGATGCCCGAAATAGCTCATCGAATATCGGCTTCCTCACAATCACTTAAATAAAAGAGTCTGTCAAATATCCGTTTCACACAATCAATAATTCTGGAATTGAACCTTGGACATCGGCCTTCTCACTATCACTCAAGTAAAAGATGTTCATTAAATATCAGTTTCGTAAAATCAACGATTCCGGAATGAATCTTCGGACATCGGCCTTTTCTTAATCACTCAAGTAAAAGATTTTATCAAATATCAGTTTCGCTCAATCAACGATACCGGATCATCACCGGGTATCGGCCATGCATGAATATGAGAGAATGCGTGCAATACATATGTCAATCACCAACAATCAGGTTTAATATCACAAATACCACAACGATGTATGCCAACAAAGTATCGCATCATAATACCACAGTGGGTATGCCAAAATCTATCAGGTCAAGTACCAATAGTGGGTACGCCAACATATGTCAATAACTCAAGTACCAACAGTGGGTACGCCAACATTTGTCAATAACTCAAGTACCAACAGTGGGTACGCCAACGTATATCGAGAACTCAAGTAGCAACAACGATATGTCAATTCTATCCAAATCAGGACGACAAGTAGGACTCGATATCTATCAACTACACATGGTATCAAGCCAACACAATTGAACAATCAAGCACGCATACAGGGTGGCTAGTCCCAACACACATCAGGGCCCAACCTAAGGCAATATCCATCCTAACTTCATACCCGAAGGTTCACATGCTGTCTCCGACATTATAATCTAAATATGTGATTCACTATACGAAGTCTTACCAAAGGTAAACCATAACCTACCTGGACTGCCGAACCGCAACACCAACAAGTCACTTTTTTGCCTTGCCTTTCCTCTGAAGCACAAAACCAAAGTAGTCGAAGCATAATAGAATTCTAAATTAGAAATAATGAAGAATGATACTAATATTGCTATGATATCAATTAGGTCTATTTTAATCCTAAAAATTGAGAAAATGGGCCCACAAAGGCAAAACGGGAAATTCGCGGGCAAAATACCAAATTAAGTACTAGGCGATCATACCAACCACTAATTGTTGATTTAACTCAAGGATTGGCCTAAATCTGATTCCAAGTAAAAACCCCCAAAATTGGGTATAAACCCTAAGTCTCCAAATCCTAAATTCAACGTTAAAAGTGGAAGATACTTGATTAATAAGCTTAGATTAGTCAATATCTAACGTGAACATCACTAATTTATTCATTAATAATCTAGGGAGATGTTCTTCCAAAACCCTCTCTCAATTCCATCTCTAAGGGATTGTTAAAGGGAAGGGAAAATCTAAGATGATTGTGATTAAGGAAGGGTAAAGGATTGGACAAGTTTTACCTACAAGAATTTCTTCAAATTATCTCCAAGAACAGTTTCTCGAAGCTCAAATCTCGAGATGAGAAATAATGAGGGTCTAGGACTTATTTAAGACACATTTAATGAAATATAACTGCTCGTCACCGCCATAGCCGTATAGATGCCGCTGCAGCGGCTGGGGGACTGCCACAGTTATTTGGCCAGCCTTACACATGGCCGCCCCAGCGGTCATCACACCGCCACAGCGGTGCTGCCGAAGCGGCTCTGGTGCCACCATTACCGGCACCAGACACTAGAAATCCCTAATATTCGTAAGTCTTTAATTGAAAACCCGGGTTATTCCAGCTGCCATTTGCTCATATACTAGACATATAGTTCCACATAAAAACGCGCTACGAACGCACCTGTGGCCTCTGAATTCCCAAAGGAGGTCTCGTTAACCGAGTCAACCCCCGGTGCCTTAACTCTAAATTTCCCTCCCAAGTCTCGAAATGCAATCAAGTGCATTGAGAACCGAACCAATTACACATACAGGTTCTGAACGACCATCCAGACCTCTCGGAATTGACAGAATTCTGAAAAAGGTTCATTTTCCCAAAAGTCAACTCTGGGTCAACCATTTTTTACTTTAAAACCTATATTTTCGCCCAAGTTGCCCGAATCTGGTCTAGACACCTCAGGAAGCGTGTTAACGGTCCCCTCGGGTCAAAAGTGAGCTAATCAATGCTCAGAAGCGAGCGAGAACATTGAAAAGACTATAACGACGAAACAGGTAGTTATATCAGATACCAATTGAACCGTTGTTCTTCCTCGAGCAAAGAAAAGAAGGGAAGCGAGGAAATACTGAATCGGTGAACAGCGGAGATATCGGCTACATATATCGGACTCAGTCTCCCAAGTAGCCTCATCCACAGGATGGTGCTTCCATTGCACCTTCACAGAAGCAATCTCCTTGGACCTCAACTTCCGAACCTGCCTATCCAAGATCGCGACAGGCTCTTCCTCATAAGTCAAATTCTCATCAAGAAATATGGAATCCCAACGGACACTGTAGGTACCGTAGGCATGGTATTTCTTCAGCATCGAAACATGAAAGACCGGGTGAACTCCCGCCAAGCCTGGCGGCAATGCCAACTTATAAGTTACATCATCGATACAATCCATAATCTCAAATGGGCCAATGTATCTAGGGCTCAACTTTCCCCTCTTACCAAACCTCATAACACCCTTCATGCGTGAGACCTTCAATAAAACCTGGTCACCAATAGCAAACTTCAAATCCCGGACCTTCCGGTCCGTATACATCTTTTGCCGACTCTGAGCTGCCACGAGTCTGGCCTGATTAACTCTCACTCTATCAAGGGAATCTCTTAATAGATCCGTGCTCCCAGGTCGAGCCTCAAACCCATCGAACCAACCAATCGGAGACCTATACCTCCTACCATATAAAGCCTCAAAAGGTGCTATACCAATATTCGAATGATAACTGTTATTGTACGCAAACTCTACTAAGGGCAAGTGTTGAGCCCAATGACCACCAAAGTCGATAACACACGCTCTCAACATGTTCTCGAGCACTTGGATGGTCCGCTCGGACTGGCCATCGGTCTGGGGATGGAAAGCTGTACTAAAGTCTAATCGGGTACCCAACTCCTCATGAAATGCCCTCCAGAATCGGGAAGTGAAGATAGTACCCCGATCAGATACAACAGAAATAGGGATCCCATGCAACCTCACAATATCCCGAATATACATCTTGGCTAACTTCTCCGCGGTATAGGAAACCTGAACCGGAATAAAGTGATTGGATTTAGTCAACTGCTCCACTATCACCCAAATAGAATCAAACTTGCCAAGGGTCTTCAGAAGGCCCGTGACAAAATCCATGGTAATCCTCTCCCACTTCCACTCGAAAATAGGCATCCTCTGAAGCACCCCACCGGGTCGCTGGTGCTTATACTTCACTTGCTTACAATTTCCACACTTAGCCACAAAATCAACTATATCTCTTGTCATACGACGCCACAAATAATGCTGTCTCAAGTCACGGTACATCTTGATTTCTCTCGGATGAATGGAATAGCGAGAGCTATGGGCCTCAGATAAAATCAGCTGAATCAAATCACTAACATGAGGAGCACACACACGTCCTCTAACCCTCAGTATGCCCTCAAAATCAATCATGGCCTCCTTGGCCTCATCCCTCGAAACCCTATCTCGGATCTTACTCAACTGAGCATCCTCAAACTGATGAGCCTTGATCCTATCCAATAATGATGACCTCGCCTCTATGCAAGACAAATTCCTGCCCGGGGATGAAATATCAAGACGGACGAAACAATTGGCCAGAGTCTGAACCTCCATGGCTAACGGGCGCTCGGACACAATCAATCGAGCTAAACTCCCCATACTTACTGCCTTGCAACTCAAGGCATCAGCCACCGCATTGGCTTTACCAAGGTGATACAGAATAGAGATGTCATAGTCCTTCAGGAGCTCCATCCATCGGTGCTTCCCGGAATTAAAATCTCTCTGGGTAAACACATGCTTAAGGCTACGGTGATCTGTAAAAATCTCACAATGGATACCGTACAAGTAATGCCTCCAAAGCTTCAAGGTGAAGACTATGGCTAACAACTCCAAATCATGGGTAAGGTAATTCTTCTCATGAACTTTTAATTGACCGGAAGCATAAGCTATCACTCTACCCTCCTGCATCAACACCGCACCCAAACCCATACGGGAAGTATCACAATAGATAGCAAAATCCTTGCCCACCACAGGTAAGGCTAGGATCGGGGCTGTGGTCAAAAGAAGCTTGAGCTTTTGAAAGCTCTTCTCACAATCATCCGTCCACTAGGAGGGAACATCCTTTTGAGTCAATTTGGTCAAGGAAGAAGCAATGGCAGCAAAACCCTTCACAAAGCGACGGTAATAACTGGCCAAACCCACAAAACTACAAATCTCGGTAATAATAGTGGGCCTCGCCCAACCCCTTACAGCCTCAATCTTCTGTGGATCAACCATAATCCCTTCCTTGGACACCATATGACCCAAGAATTCCATAGACTCTAACCAGAACTCACAATCAGAAAATTTAGCAAACAAACTATATTTCTTCAACAACCTAAGGATGGTAAGAAGATGGCTCTCATGCTCCACTCTACTCTTGGAATACACTAAGATGTCATCAATAAACACAATCGCAAAAGAATCAAGAAACGGCCTAAAGATGCCATTCATTAAAGTCATAAATGCAGCCGGGGCATTGGTAAGCCCAAAAGACATCACTAGGAACTCATAGTGGCCATATCTCATTCGAAATGCTGTCTTTGGAATATCCTCTGCCCTGATCCTCAACTGGTGATAGCCGAAACGCATTTCAATCTTCGAAATACCGAAGCACCCTGAAGCTGGTCGAACAGGTCATCAATACGAGGCATAGGGCAATTGTTCCGGATAGTGACCTTGTTCAACTGGCGGTAATCAATACACATCCTCATGGTCCCATCTTTCTTCTTCAAAAATAACACTGGAGCACCCCAAGGGGAGATGCTCGGTCTAATGAACCCCTTGCTCAATAAATCCTGCAATTGTTCCTTAAGCTCCCTCAACTCGGCAGATGCCATCCGATATGGTGGGATGGAAATGGGGCGAGTGCCCAGGTCCACATCGATACAAAAATCAATGTCGCGATTGGATGGCATACCCGGTAAATCTGACGAAAATACCTTGACGAACTCGCTCACAACAGGGATAGACTCAAGCGGTGGAGATGCAACTGTCATACCACGAACATGCGCCAAATACGCTAAACACCCCTTAGTTACTAACTTCTTCACCCGAAGGAAGGAAACAATCTTCTTCGGAGCGAGACTAGGAGTGCCTCTCCACTCAAGCCTAGGAATGCCCGACATTGTTAAAGTGATTGTCTTGGCGTGACAGTCCAAGTTCGCATGATAAGGAGAAAGCCAGGACATACCCAATATAATGTGAAAGTCCACCATATCCAAAATCATCAAATCTACCTAAGTGTCATACCCTATAAAAGTAACTAAACAAGATTGGTAGACTCGATCAACAACCATAGAATCTCCAACAGGAGTAGACACATGAACAGGTATATCTATGCTATCACATGAAAAATCCCAACTAACGACATGAAATGCAGATACATACGAATAAGTGGATCCGGGATCAAATAACACAGATCGCTCTATGACAAACGAAATGGTACCGAGATCACGATCTCGAGGCCTCTACCTCGGGCCTACCAGAAAGTGAGTAACAATAGGATCCACCACGCCCAGTTTGGGATCCCCCTCTCGCACTCTGAGTACCACCTCTGCCTGGCTAGGACCCACCTTTAGAACTATGGGAAGTACTGCAGCCTGACTGAGCACCGCCTCTATGAGAAGTCCCTCCTTGGTCACTAGATAATACAGGAGTCCTCAGCGGCTGATAATCCCTCCTAGGTCGGGGATATCTCCTGGCAACATGCCCAACCTCTCCACAATAGAAACAGGTAAGAGGAGTCGAGTGCTGAAACGCGGAAGCGAAAGACCCGGATGAAGTAGCCCTATCCACGGGTCTAGAGAATGAACTCGCAGGCGCTCTCTGCCTAGGTGACTCACTAGAGGAAGCCGGTAATGCTGAATGCATAGGACGACCAGAATAGGGCTGAGGTGGCCTCAAAAACTGACTGGTGCCCCTCGTACCGGAACCCTAAAAACTGCCAGCTGACGTGGCCTCTTATCACCACCACTAAAAGCACGGGCCTTGGCGCCCTCAACCATAGAAGAATGCTCAATAATAGACTGGAAGGAAGCCCCCATAGACTCCATTTGAAGACAAAGAATCTATAGAGAGCTCACTAGTCCTCCAATAAAGAGCCTGATCCTATCGGCCTCGGTAGGAATCAACAGAGTAGAATAACGGGCCAAGTAGAGGAAACGGGTCACATAGGACTCCAAGGACATGCCCCTCTGCTCAAGGTGTAAAAACTGCTCCCTACAAGCCTCTCTCAAAGACCGAGGTAGAACTGAGTCCAAGTCAAAGGAGGAGAACCCTCAGGTCTGCACGCCACGAAATACCTCCACCACGTCTTCGCGTTGCCGCAAAACTAGTAGGACACATAATCAACGCCGTTGGTCACCACTATCCCCATACGGTGCAGCAGCTCATGCATATCAAGAATAAACTCATAGGCATCGTCAGATGAAGTACCAGAGAACCTCAGTGGCTCTAACTTTCTTAAGCTCCCTACCAGGTCCTGATCAACAGCACTCATAATGGCGCCATCCATGGGCCTAATATCCTCATTAGGGGTGGGTATAGCATCAATGTGGGGAGCCATAGCTGAGGCGGGATGTGCTACCGCGTAGGTCCCTGCTCAGGGTCTGCGCCCCAACCCTAGTCTGTGAACCTCCGTCGGGTGTAGTAAAGCCGGCGGCCGTCTACTGGGCATCGAGATGAAGCAATACTCTGGCTATAGTATCATGCATGGCCTGATTAGAAGTAACCTCAGGCGGTGTCCATGCTGGGGCCACGTCATCCTCTGTGGCCTGTTCTCTAACCGGCTGATACTCGGGCTTGGGAAATAGAGACCTCTCTCATCGCTGGCCCACAATCGGAGCTCTACCCCTGGCTGAGCTCTGCTACCTCAGCCTCTCGCTCTGCCGCGCTTTCTGGCTATTGCTCGCCCTCGGGTGCCAGCCGTAGCTACGGGCTCTGGCCCCTGACCTCCGGCCATAGTCGCTCGAGTGCTCACCATCTGTGAGAGACGAGATAAGGGTCAGATACCAATTTGATCTTCCTAGATATCAATTTTAATAAAGTAGCACGACGGAAAGAAAGAAAGTGACATTTCCTAAATGTCCTATAGCCTCTCGCAGATAAGTACGGAGCTCATCGTACCGATCCGCGAGACTCTACTAGACATGCTCTTGTATTAAAGACCGGGTAACCTAGGGCTCTGATACCAACTTATCATGACCCATTTTGCTTAGGCTGTGCGGGCACTTACCTTTCCACCTCGGTAAGCGAACCTTATCCCAATAATGAACTAATACATAAATTGAAGAAATTTAGGTAGCGGAAATCAATAAATACGTAAGTTTCACGATATATATAGATAGATAGTAGTAAAAAGCGTGGAAGACAGTAAACACCCCCAGGGTCTAGTCTGAATAATACAAGAGTATCTAGAGAATAATACAGTCTGGAAGTGCTAATACATAATATCTATGTCTCTGGAATAAAATAAGACATGTAATAGAAGAGTCTTCCAGGTCAGCGAATGCTATGCTCACCCTGAGAAACTCGAATGGAAGCTGAAGAGTCGATCAGTCACGGGTTAGAGAAGTAGATCCGACTCGGTACTCGCATTCATAAAAGAACGCAGCAAGTGCAAAGCCTAAGACAAACCACAAGATCGGTAGGCATCATCGGTCGACTAAGCATAGTTAACACAATTCAGATAATAAAGCAGATAAGCAAATAAGACAACTAAGCGTGAGACAATATAATCGCAACCGAGTATCCGTCATCACCTATGTAAGCATCTAAGCCCAAATATGATAAGTCTGAGTATATCCCATCCAATCCAATCACCATAATACAATCAACACAATCCAATCATTACAACAGAACATCACAAACCAATCATCACCACATCTCAATCAAGTCATAATGCAATGCAGTGCAGTGCAATGATGGTATGAATATGATGCCGTGCCATGCAAATGAGGTCTACACAAGTACTCGGGACGCAAATATTGACGTCTCGGTAGCACAACCCAGCGTGACTCGTGAAGTCTAAGTGCCACCCGTCCCAAATTTTTGACCAACAGACAGACGGGACCCTGGCTAATTGCTTACAGGGGGAGTCTCACCGGCACCACTTGGGGGACCCGCAGAGTTCATGAACTAACAAGATTTTGGGATAACATCAGAATCGGCCATGCAACAACGATGCCCGAAATAGCTCATCGGACATCGGCCTCTTCATAATCACTCAAATAAAAGAGTCTGTCAAATATCAGTTTCACACAATCAACGATTCCGGAATTGAACCCTGGACATCGGCCTTCTCACGATCACTCAAGTCAAAGATGTTCATTAAATATCAGTTTCGTAAAATCAAAGATTCCGGAATGGATCTTCGGACATCGGCCTTTTCTTAATCACTCAAGTAAAAGAGTTTATCAAATATCAGCTTCGCTCAATCAACGATATCGGATCATCACCGGGTATCGGCCATGCATGAATATGAGTCCCAACACAATTGTTTGGGCCAACACATTTGAACAATCAAGCACGCATAATAGGGTGGCTAGTCCTAAACAGACATCAGGGCCCAACCTAAGGCAATATCCATCCCAACTTCATACCCGAATGTTCACATGCTGTATTCGACATTATAATCTAAATACATGAGCACTATTCGAAGTCTCACCAAAGGTAAACCATAACCTACCTGGACTGCCAACCGCAACACCAAAAAGTCACTCTTTTGCCTTGCCCTTCCTCTGAAGCTCAGAACCAAAGCAGTCTAAGCATAATCGAATTCTAAATTAGAAATCATGAAGAATGATACTAGTATTGCTATAATATCAATTAGGTCCAATTTAACCCTAGAAATTGAGAAAATGGGCCCACAAGGGCAAAATGGGAAATTCGCAGGTAAAATACCAAATTAAGTACTAGATGATCATAACCTAATCACTAATTCTTGATTTAACTCAAGGATTGGCCTAAATCTGATTCCAAGTAAAAACCCCCAAATTGGGTATAAACCCTAAGTCTCCAAATCCGAAATTCAATGTTAAAAGTGGAAGATACTTGATTAATAAGCTTAGATTAGTCAATATCTAACGTGAACATCACTAAGTTATTCATTAATAATCTAGGGAGATGTTCTTCCAAAACCCTCTCTCAATTCCATCTCTAGGGGATTGTTAAAGGGAAGGGAAAATCTAAGATGATTGTCATTAATGAAGTGTAAAGGATTGAGCAAGTTTTACCTCTAAGAATTTCTTCAAATTATCTCCAAGAATAGTTTCTCCAAGCTCAAATCTCGAGATGAGAATTAATGAGGGTCTAAGACTTATTTAAGACACATTTAATGAAATATAACTGCCCGTCACCGCCATAGCAGTATAGATGCCGCTGCAGTGTCGCTGGGGCGGCTCTGGTGCCGCCATTGCAGGCACCAGACACCAGAAATCCCCAAAATTCCTAAGTCTTTAATCGAAAACCCGGGTTATTCTCGAGGCCATCTGCTCACATACCAATCATATAGTCCCACATAAAAACGCGCTATGAAAGCACTTGTGGCCTCGAAATTCCCAACGGAGGTCTTTTTAACCGAGGCAACCCCCGGTGCCTTAACTCTAAATTTCCCTCCCAAGTCCCGAAATGCACTCAAGTGCATTGGGAACCAAAACAATTACACATACAGATTCTAAACGACCATCCAGACCTCTCAAAATTGACGGAATTCTGAGAAGGGTTTGTTTGCCCAAAAGTCAACTCTGGGCAACTATTTTCACTTTAAACCTACATTTTTGCCAAAGTTGCCCAAATCTGGTCTAGACACCTCAGGCAGCATTTCAATGGTCCCCTCGAGTCAAAAGTGAGCTAATCAATGCTCGAGAATGGGCAAAAATGTTAAAAAGACTATAACAACCAAACGGGTCGTTACATAGTAGTTACCTCCTAGCTAGCAGAGTTAGGCAACATTACGAGCAGTCTAATGTACGAGGCTCAGAGAAGAATAGCACAAAGTATAAACAAAGACAGGAGTGTATAGGCCGAAGTGGGGTTATTCAGATTTAATGAATGAAAGGGTAAGTCGAGTCAACATCGGGAGTTGAGGCTAGCCAAGGGGTTAGACGAGCCGTCAGAGGATACATAATTGTACAGTATAGAATGGTTCTAGAGCCTGAAGTTCCAGTTTCACAAGTAAATGATCGTAACTCTCAGAAGATATTTCAGACAGGAGTATGTAGCGACTCGTTAGGTCGTTTTGATTGTTTTGCTATTTTGCCTATTTTACCATTGTGAACCCTCCCCCCAGCTTCTTTAGAGTGTATTAGACTTTGGAATGGGTGGCATGACTCTCAAGGTGTTCAGATGTTTTTGGAGTGAGAAAATAGAGCTTTTGATAATTCTTAAGTGTTGGGTTTGCTACGGTTCACTTTTACGCGAGACATAAAAGCTGTTTCAAGGTTTTGGACTCTTTTTGGATTTTGTATTTTTTAGAGTCACCACCTAATTTATATGGAAAATTAGAAAAACCAAATTTAACGGGTTTATTCAAACAAGAGAAAAATCCTTTAAAACCAGAGTATGAGGTAAGAGTTTTGGTGATTCTTCGGGGAAGGCGTTAAGACACCCCGATATTAAGAATCGGTAGGATACCGTTGACTTTTGAGCTTCAATGTGTGATTATTATAATTATTTTCTTAAAAGAGTTTAATTTCTTGTATAACTTGTCATACCATATCATAAAATAATTTGGCAAAGTTCTTTTATTTGAAGATAGAAAGAGTTGATTTTTTTTTTTTTTTGAAAAATGTATATAGGTCTAAAGTCATTTCATTTTTGGATCAAAACACACTTAAAATTTCTCTTAAGTAGAGTTCAACTTAAAATTGGTCCAACATTATGTACTTCTTGTCCTTAGAAATTTTATTGAAAACTTTGAGTGTATTTCCTTTGTAAAAATACCATGGAGGTGTTCAAGTATAGAAATGTTTCTTTTTCAGACCACAAGTTAAGGATCCATTTTAATCATTTTGAAGGTCAACCATACTCTATTTTAAACCCTTCCTCACACTGAAGCCCAAGTATATCTCCTTTTGTTTGTTTACCCAAAATGTTTAAAAAGTCCTTAAGCCTTTTTGAACAATTTGAAATCTATTCCAACATTTTTTGCTATTTTGAAAATCAGTTTTTAGCCTTGTAGCCCTTAAAGTTGAAGGAAATAAAGTTGCAGATTCTTTTATCTCAAAACTGTCAAAATTGTTTCTAGCCTTTCCACTTCTTAAAACATTAACTTGTATCGAAAATAACACATATATATACATGCTAATTGTTTCCAGTTCCATTTTTTTTTTTTTTTGTAAAAAATGAAGAAGGATTTGTAAAGTTATTATTTTGTCCAATTCTCGAAGACATAGTCATTTATCTTTTGTTGAGTCTTTGTTTTAAAAATAGTAACGGGTTCCTATCCATTCTAAATGATATACGTTTCATTTTACCTAATTATCTAAGTTCTAATCATTCTGGTTTCAATATTTATAAGTATTCATACAAAGTATACACAAATATATATACAAATATAAAAGGAGAAACTAAGGCTAGTGGGCCTCCTGGGTGGCGCGCCACAACATGTATACACATATAGTGGATCGGGTTACGTGCCACAACATACACACACACACACACACACACACATACATACATACATATAGAGGATCCGATTTCACGTTTGGCAACATATATTTGACCAGGTTGCACGTTCCGCAATATATATTGGATCGCGTTTCACGTTCTGCAACCTCTATATGTATATTATATTGGACTGTACGCCGCAGCAGGTTCATGGACTTCGCGGGTCACCAATGGGTCATAACTTTTGAGGCATGGAGATATTCCCCCCGGAGCGAGTGTGTATTATTGCATTGCATATGCATTTATTATCATCATCTCATTTTGCATCTTTTTATTATATTCGTGGGTTGTATGTGTGTTTGTGACCATTCTAAGGAATTAAGGGAAACTTAGCAGACTTGTGTTTAGGTGCTTCACCATAGGCTATGATTTCGCTTTTGATCTTTCTGTTCTTTTGATGCTATTCTTGGACTGTGTTTGGTGGTATTGTTCGACCCAGTACTTAGAAATTGAACCCTGAGTTGAATATTGTACATCTTTGTAGTGTAAGTTGGCCCGTTTATGTGGTTAAGCGAGGTGGAAGAGAATACTATTGAAGGTAGTCATATATGGAATAATAGGTATGAAATTGTTCTATAATTGGTCTTAGTGTGGTGGTTTCTATTTGGTGGTTTAAGCGGTAATCGTGTGAATCTTACCTTGTAACATATGGTTATTGGATTGTGGAGTAGAGGTCCATATCTAGGCTTGAATGTTGTATTGCATCCTTGTGGTAGAACCCCTCCCCCTTACTGATTTCGTGGATTGACTGAGTTGTTGTTGTCATACCTACCCTGCTCAGTTGGATTTACATTGTTATTATGATCTTAATCATTGTCGGTCTAGGATACTATCGACGAGTGTTCTATCGTATACATTTTGGCCACATCCTATTCGGGTGTAGAGTTGTTGAGGTGTCGAGTTCGTGGATTAGTAGCTTCCGAGGATTCTTCAGTGTTATCTTGAAGACTTTTGTTAATTCTTTTCTAAAATAGAGGTTGTGCTCTATTGTATTATCATTATTCAATTGTAAATCTTAGAAGCTCATGTACTATGTCTAACCCGATTTTTGGAATTGGTTATTGTAAAAGTATTTCTTGTATAAATTCTGATTTCAAGGGTTAATGGAAACTATCTAGTGTTGTGTCATTCGTCCTTTATATAAAATGTGTGTTTTGGAAAAAGGGTTCGCCTCTTAGGTTGGATTTGGGAAGGTGCCCGCGCTATCCCTGATTTGGATCGTGACAAGTTGGTAGCAGAGCTTTAAGTTACTTGTGAGGTGGACGTCTGTACCCATCCACAAGAGGCTATAGGGCATTTAGGAAACTTCCCTTCTTTCTTTATTTCGTATCGTGCCATTTCAGTCAATTTGGCCTCTAGACATGTCCAACTCGTATTTGGATATGTCCAATTGGTATCTAGTTGATTCCAATTGGTATATAACGATAGTATTGTTGTGGTGTCATATAGTCTATTTCGTGTGCGAAGAGCGATTCGAAAAGTTCCTAGTGTGCGCAAGTGCGAGGGCATCGAATTGTCTCGGTTCAACCTCTTGCCGGCAGGTGAGCAAAGGTTTGCACCTGTTGTCTCGCGCCCGCGAAGGGTTGGCCGCAATGGTGATGTTAAGATTTACGTTGAGTGCCATGCCAACAGAGCCTTTTCCGCTGTAACGAGTCCATCATAGAGGATTCCTATCTACCGCAACAGACTCCTCATGTTTTTCTTGCCCGATGTCGCATATCGTCCTTCGCAATAGCGTATCCGCCATAGCGGATTCTCGTCCACTGGTGGTACCATCCTTGAAGTCGCTCAGGAAAGAGTAACGTTCCAGGTAATCCTTGTCACCAATTGGGATCCTGGCCTTCGGGTTCATCAGCTTGAATATACCCTTGAGGCGTCTCCACATCTTCACAAACAACTTGTCCCGAAACTTGTTCTTTTTCCTCTCTTTGTCAAAATATGTCCGGAGCTTACCACAGGCCTTAACCATGGAGGTGTAGATAGTCTACAAGGTGGCCATTGAAATCTTTATCTCCTCTCGTGTCTCTAAATACTCCTTTATCTCGTCTTGAGAGAAGTAGCCAGCAGCAGTACCTGACGGGACGGCCTCGGTGAGAGTCCTAGAGAGCTCGAGGATCAAACCCTTCATCACCTCTATTTGTGTATCCAGCCACTCAAAAGGACCCTGAGTTTATAAAGGTGTAGCCTCTTCCCCTCCGTCTCCAAGACCCGCGTCAACCCCGACGCCCTCGTTGATCTTTCTTTTCTTGCTCTGGATCATAGAACCATGTCCCTTCATTTATAGAGGGTTGAAATCAATGTCTGAATCAACTAAACTATCCTCATTTCTCTTTGGAATACCTATATCCTTGTATAGGGCAGTGATGAGAGAGGCAAATCCCTCTGCTACTGGATTACCTGATGACCTACGCTCACCGGAATGTTGTCTAGAATGCAAGCGATTATGAGAGCCCGCAGGTAGGTAACATTGGTAGTATTAATCAAGGGGTGTACCCATTGAGAAATGATGTTCAACCACCTCCTGGCCTCGACAGTGAAGTAGGTACTTTTGATTCCAATACTCTTGTTCACCTAATCAACCAACCTCCTCTCTTTCTCTGTTACTAGATTTGACACCAACTGAGGCCCGTTAGTTTCGTAGTCCTTCACACCAGTGTCACTCGCCGAATGGTTATCCAAGTTATAATGGGAATTGATAACCTCGGCCCCAATTTTCACTGCGGTACGTCGAATTATGATTTTCGGATTCGGGGTGAAAAAGTTCATCGTTTGAAGCATGGCGTAGAACTCTCTTACCCAGGTTTCATTCCATTTGCCTAAATCTTCGACAAGACGGTTCCACTCAATTGTTTGCAACCGATTTTAGAAATCCAGGACAAGTCGCTCCACCTTGTTCATGTTGAATCCCCACTCCAATAATACCCCTTACTCATATACTCTAAGTAGCGTTGATGACTTTTCGGAGCCGGAAAGGGAACATAGTTCGGACTTCCTTCGTTTAGGTTAGGGGCAGCTTCTCCTCCTTCATTTTGGTCCATGTTTTCAAATTTTTTTACTTTCAACAATCGACGAAGTTAGTTTCATAAATTGCGCCATGTACAGTAACTAATTACGTGTTTTACAAGCTAAGAAGACTAGCAAAAATAACCTTGATTACACCAGTCAAGCTTATTATTTTTCACCACTTTTATGCAGGCTTTGCCTCAGTGGTAGTATCACCTCTATAGCAAGACCGCGACTATGAGGATAGGTCCACTAGGGCGGACACGATCTGCGATAACGATTTTTGAGATGCAGTAGCGAGTTCGCCACAACGATCAAGCTCTCGCGCCCACATAACAGCCCCTTTTTCCCTTCGTCCCCCTAGCGCATGCTTATGCGTCATGGCGGAGTCGCGCCAACGGATACGTTTCTGCAGTGATGGACTCATCGTCACCAGCAAAACAACCCTAAATTTTTACAAAATTTGTCTCAGTTTGTGGACTCCAAATCAGTGTTTTACTCACAAATCAGCTAATTTTAAAGCATGCATGACCGTTAAACTCTATGGAGAAGCAACGAACACCCTCTAAATATTTCAAAGAGACTACCCCACTACCAAGAACAACCCCCATTACATTTAAGTTTCTCACACCCAAAATCGAGCAATCCTAATGCAGTACGCAGTGATGAAACTATTTTGACGCTAAGAAAGTTACAAAATTTCAGATAGCCCCCCCTCCCCCCTAAACCGAAACCCATCAGCAAAGTTTGAAAATTTGTCCTTGTAATTTTTGGTATTTAGACATCAAAAGTTAAGAATAGTAGCCCCAAGTGTATTCTAGAGTTGTTAGAAGCGATTACATACCTTGATTTGAAGACTCGGGGAAGATTGAACCAATTTTTTTAACCCTCCTTGCTAAGGAAAATTTTGTCCCTTCTTTTCGCTTTGTGGGATTTTCAAATGTTAATAGAGAATGGGTTTTGAGTAAGGATAAGGGGGAAGTGTTTGTACTTACGACAGGAGTTGAGAGGTTGAATTGTTGTGGGAGTAGAAGAGGAATTCGAAAAGTGGGGGAGTGGAGTGAAAGTGGGGAAGGTGAAAAATCACCCCCTTTTTTGTTTGTGGAAACGTCGACTTTCACTACGGCAGAAGTGGATCGCAATACCGGAGGCCTCCATAACGGTCACTCCAGCCGCTGTAGCAGCTCATAACCTTCTTAGATTCTTCGCTTTAGCGCTACGTGTTCCGCGCCAGCAAATGCACTCCCACGGATCGTTCTCCACTGTAGAGAGACCTGTCGTTCCTTCACCCGTCAAAAGTAATTGATCCATTTTAACGCAACCCAAGCACTTTCTCAGTTGGAGTGTGACCCTAGTGAGCCTTGTGGGACACTAATCGGTACTCCGCGATTATTTTAATTTAGTTAGATTCTTAAAATTTCCCTCTTGTAAGGTATGATGTTAATATGTATCCGCAAGTGGACGGTCCCAATTTTTTCGAAACCAAGATTTGATTCATAAATAAAGACTAGGGTCGATAAATTCAGGAGTGAAACTTTGATGTGGACCTTAACTCTCTTTTGTTTTGTGTGGTGTCAACCTCGTTTGTCTCCTTCCTCCCCACGCCGTTCGAGGACGAATGTTTGTTTAATTGGTATCTGATGTAATGACCCATTTGGCCTTTACCGAACTTTTCTTAATTCATATCCTAAACCTCCTTGATCAGTTTTGCTCGCTAGTTTTACGTGGGGGATTTTTCTGTTTAAGTTTACCCATAGTCGAGTTAGAAGGAAATTAAAAATCGAGTAGGGCCACTGGGCGTAGTACTTTGCCACAAAGACGGTGGGTGGACCCCTTAGCCGGGTCCGTTCCGGGAACGCTGCTCTATAGGCGGTGCCCGTGACCTCAGGCTTCCGCTCCAGCAGATCCCATTTCCACCACGATGGAAGACATAGACTTCCCTGAGTCTGCCCCCACGACTTATTTTTTGCCATAGCGGTAGCTTGCTCTAGCAGACCCATGCTCGCCACAGCGGATGATGCTGGGCAGACCTAGTATTTAAAGTCCATTTCGGGATTTGACCTCACTTTCTCACAACTCTCAATCCAAGCCTCCATTTGGCGAATTTTTAGAGCTAATCTCGTGGAACCATGGGAAAGCTAACTTCTAGACCTCATTTATTCCATCTTTATTGAATCCCTACTCTCATTTACTAAGTTTTGGTAATTAGGGCTTAATAAAAATGGTGAGTTCCCTAACTTGCAAAACCCTAGGAAGGTAAAATGGGTCTTTTGATTTTGAACCATGGTATTTTTGAAGTAACTCTTAGATTCATACTTTATGCTAGTTAACCATCCCCAATCCTATTTCTTCAACTATTTTTGCAAATGGGTTAAGTCCTAGTTTTCTTGAAATTGGGGATTTTATAGAATGATGCTATTTATGACTTGTTCGGGTGTAGATAACCATGAAATCTAGATTGTTAGTCAAAAGAAACCTAGAAAACCTAAGTTGAGGGAAAGTTTCGATTCTACCCTTGTGGGCCCGGATTGTATTTAGATTCTCTAAATTCTTAATGGGGATGAATACCTTAATCCTTGAAACTTGCTTACTTGAATTCATTGCTATTCGTAGACCCTCCCATATCGGCTTTCGGTTTAAAAATGGAAGATGCAGATCAAGTGGATATTCGCAGCACCTGCTCAACTTCGAGATAGGTTATGGCTTACTTGAGTTAGACTCCGATTAGGATTTCATATATGTGCAGTAGAGATTAACGGGGAAAGCATGCCTAGGTCTCTGAACATGATGTTGGGTTGGATAGTCCTATGTTGGTACTGTTATGCGTGGTTGTTGCCTCGTTGTTCTTGTTAGATGTCTCATTAGTTGTAAGTGTTAGCGTCTGTAGAACATGATTGAGTCCGTACCGTATTGTTGAGTCCTATTGATGATTCTAGTTTACCTTATGGTTAGACTTTGGTTAGCGAAACATATGTGTAGTTGAGGTTGATTGTCAGAGAAAGTACGTACGCCTGTAGGAAGTTCTACGGATTATATAGGTTGCGTTGGTTTTTACCGTGGCGTGCCTCGTCGTGATCTATTGGCTTGTTTCCATGTGTGTGATACTAGACTTGATGCTGAGTTGCCTTGTCACGATGGTGAACCTGTATCTCTCATCTATTGGTTATTCTCTTGTAAAAAGGAAATATGTGATTCATTCGTGATATTGTGATATGTGTCCATGTGTGGCACGTTGGTATTGATAGATTCTCATTGGCATTGATATCATCCATGCATTTATACTTATGCATTTGGATCGGGTTGCGCGCCACAACACATATATATACATATATTGGATCGGGTTACGCACCGCAACACACACATACTCACATGGACGCCACCGCGTACATGGACTTCGTGGGTCCCCCATGTGTAATGACTTTCGAGGCGTGCAGGTATTCGGTCCGGAGCATGTGTGTATCATTGCATTCTATATGCATTCATTATCATCATCATCATTATCTCATTTTACATCTATCGATCGTATTCTGGTTCGTACGTGCGATTGTGATCATCTCGGTGAATTAAGGAAAACTCGCGCACTCAGTGTTTAGTGCTTCACCATAGACTATGATTCGGCAGGTGATCTTTCTATACTTGTGATGCTATTCTTGGACTATGTTTGTTGGTATTGTTTGACCCCGTACTTAGAAATTGAACCCCGAGTTGAATGTTGTACATCTTTGTTGTGTAAGTTGGCCTGTTTATCTTGTTAGGTAAGGTGGAAGAGAATACTGATAAAGGTAGTCATATCTGGAATAATAGGTGTGAAATTGTTCTATAATTGGTCTTAGTGTGGTTGTTTCTATTCTGTGGTTTAGGTGGTATTCGCGTGAATCTTGACTTGTAATGTATGGTTATTGGATTGTGGAGTAGAGGTTCATATCTAAGCTTGAATGTTGCATTGCATCCTTGTGGTAGAACCCCTCCCCCTTACTGATTTTTTGGATTGGCTGAGTTATTTCCTACCCTACATATATGTTGATTTCTGTTGTTATTATGATCTTCTAATCGTTGTCAGCCTATGATTCTTACCAGTACGAGTGTTGTACTGCTACTACTCTAGCTACTCCCTATTCAGGGTGTAGAGTTATTATAGGTTGAGTTCGTGTATTAGTAGCTTCCGAGGATTTTCTGATGTCTATCTTGAAGACTTCTGTTAATTCTATTCTAAAACAGAGGTTGTGCTCTATTGTATTATCATTATTCAGTTGTAAATCTTAGAAGCTCTTGTACTATGTCTAGACCTGGTTTTGGGAATTGGTTATTGTAAAAGTATATCTTGTATAAATTCTGCTTTCAAGGGTTAATGGAAACTATCTAGTGTTGTGTCTATCACACCCCAAACCGAGGGGTATGACGAGCTTCCAGCTTTACCGGCCGAGTACCACCTGGTGTACATTTAACATACTCAACTTATAACAACTACGAAGAACCATATGACATATGTGTAACATTAAGGGATCACCTACATGCAGAAAAGACCCAACACCGTAATTTATATAAATATATGTACAAGCAAACTAAGGCCACAACAACAGTACCACTACCAAACTAAGGCCAAAAAGACTGCATATAACACCTGTCTATGAGCCTCTAAGAGTAAGCATAAATGTAACATTGTGGTCGAGACAGGGCCCCACCATACCAAAAAGATATAGATAAAGCATGTATATCGTAGCATACCAAAATCGAGCAAGTACGGAACAAGTGGAGCTTGCAGACTATCTGCCGAATTGTGCAAGCCTAATCAGATGGTCCTACAATTGCACACAGACACTGCAAGAAGAAAATACGAGAATCTCTTGCTCGTACGGACATCAAGCGGATGAAAGTATTAAGTATGTAAGGCAGGAGTACAACAACTAACTAGGAAACGTAGTAGAAGAAGAACCATATGCAATGCATCTTTGTAGTTTAAAATCATGAATATACATATGTATATATAGGTAAAAGTAACATCATCATTATAACATACCCGGCCTTAACAGAACTCGGTGTGAAACATATCCGGCCATAATAGGACTCGATGTGATACGTACCCGGCCATGGTAAGGCTCGGTGTTATTGTAGCCAACTGATCACTGGTGTGTAATGCACACACACACACACACAAAAATATATAGTACACTCTAGTGTCGTACCCACTGATTATAGCTAGGGGTGTGTCATTGTATCATATACATATACATATAGAGCGCACATTAGTGCCGTATCCACCGATTATAGCTCGGGGTGTGTCATAATATATATATATATATATATATATATATATATATTATAGCTCGGGGTGTGTCATAATATAAAAAATAAATATATATATACACACACACACATGCATGATGAGCTCATAGAAACAACGTCTGGGCCTTTCAGAGTGACGTAAGGTCGGTGAACTCTGAATACGTTATGTGATTATCCTCGTCAATAAGAACTTTAATAGAACTTGAATCACAATGAACTAAATCATCAAATAACATATTGAATCATGAAAAATAAGAAGTGGGAAGCATTAGGATGGAATAATCTTTTTTTGGAACATTCGTTTATAAGTATAGTTTGATTCATGCCAAATAATAAGGAGAACGAAAACCTTACATGACTGTTGGCTTCCTTGCCAGTCCAAACTCGCAATTCATTTAGCGGTTCAACCTATAATAGTGGTAACGTCTCTCTTTAGGCTAAGGATATACTTGGTATATCATGTATATCAAATGACGAACTTGACGTATCATGAATCGAACAACATCTCCCCTGTTCTACTACTTTCCGAAGTTCACAACACCATGAACAACAATAACCATACTTAATTTACCATAATTATCTTGAAACAACTTTCATACATCTCACACAATACCAATAATGACATATGTCAATTAATGAAACTAGTACCAAACATGATGAACGGTAAGCTCATCTTGCAACCAATAACCACAAGAACATACATAACCATAAATTCTACATCTCCAGCATATTATCATATTAAAACTATCCAAACAATATAACACAACACATCCAGCAACTACTTTACGATTCCTGATTCGCCGTCTTGTAAGTTCTTACAAAAACAGCATATCTAAAGCCCACATAAGCTTATACACAGGAGAGGGGAAGAACCCTCACCTTATATGCCCAGAGCTACTCTTCTTCTACCTTACTTCTCTTTGACGAAAGCCCAAGATCATCAACAAAACAAAACAGAATAACGAGATCGAAGCGATCAGCGAACTTGTAATAAAAATTGAATCATGTTTTTGTAAAGAAGAAATAAGTTCAGTTGTTGAAAGGGAGAAATAAGTTAAGTTGTTGCAGGATTTGAATGATAATTTTCTCCAGATTGAGGTAGATTTGTCTTCAACTAAATTAATCCTCGATGGACTTTACCTAACTTTGGAATCTAGATAATTTACAACTGGATGTTTGATTGTATTTAGCTCAATTGAGTTGTTGATTGGTCACTTACGTGTCCACCCCACAGACCTTATGCTTTACTACTTATCAAGTGCTTCTTGACATGGTCGCACGTGGAAGTGAAAATTCACACACTTATCCACTTAATCAATTACACACATAATTAATTTCTCGATCTCAATTCACTTAAATAGTAATCATTTTTAATACACTTCATATACTTATTGTCATGATTATGTGACATAGCACTAGTCCATAGCCCCTTTTGGTACACATAAAATATTATTTCCAATCACCGTCATTCCACTTTCGAGTCTTAAATAATTTTGGGACTTCATCTTAACCACCTATAAGCTTGGGGGTAACCTCGTTTTCCCCTTCTTATGTATTTTAACTTGCAGTCTTTTTAACACATAAAATCACGGGATATATCATCCTCCCCCCTTAGGAAAATTCTTCCTCGAATGTAAAGGTGTATGGGGACGGTAAACTTATTAGAAATCTTACGAAAATTTTGACAGAGCCTCCCTTGGAATCGGGCACTATTCAAGACTTGCAAACGACCAAAACCCAACCTACGTGCTTCGCAGGGCCGTAAAAATATCATATATATACGTGTCCCTACACAGTCAGCATATATTAAATGTAAACATCGCAAGATTTTCCGTTTGAACACTTGTCGGTGGATGAAAGGTTGTACTAAATTTGATCAGTTAGGCAAGGGCATATAACCTCTTGAGCCTCATTTCGTGGCCTATCGGTCTTCACACAAGAAGATGTTTGCACATGCTATTCTAGGATCCTCACTTGGTACCTTCCAACTTGTACTCTAGTCGTCTAATATTCGTCTTACCCTATAGGAAGACTATGTTCGTCTACGTCGATAAGATTCATCTTTAGGGACGTTCTACAACCTAATAATGATAATACGAATGCCGCTAACACGTTTCACCTTAAGTCGAGAACTATAGATCCATAATGATTGCCTAATGTCGTCGATATGATTTACCAAAAGTAACAATCTCGAATTCATTAGCTAGACTCTATAACGTATCCATTAAACCAGACCTCAATCAACTCTAACCACATGATTGGTTCTCCTTATATTCCATTTTTCGTTAATAATCATGCCATCCATATAATTCATATTAAGGAGGGGTTATGTTCCCATCTGAAGACCATCCACATGATTTATTCTCTTGAAATCAGGGTACATCTTAGTTTACCCTGTGACTAGGATAACGAGAGTAATGTGCCCCTACCATGATTTAATGTCGCAGTCCCACTACATCTACAACATATAATTGGCTTGGCATCTCAGAACCTCATCTTTTTCTCCATCTCACATGTTGTTACCTCATTCCATCATGCTTCTTTTTTAAGTCACAAATCAAGGGAGGATCTTCTTATTGCCACCCTCTCTTTTTAAAAATTATGGTGTCGTATTTCTAAATAAAAACACTTGCCATATTCTGATTTCAGCAATCGAACTCCTAAGTAGTGAATTGGCGTAACTTGGCTAAGCTCCCTTTTTCGGCCTAAGTAGGCTATCTTTGGTCATAGATTTGAGACTGACGGTATAAAGTAAAACATTATCTTGCTAGGACGACATAGGATGTCAATATTATAATTTTTTAATAACTCGAGAAACCTCCTCCGTGATTTATATTTAAAAGGGCTTCTTTGGTCATGCTAACTTGCGAGCTTTTTGTAGCACCTCAGGTGAGTTGAACCACCTATAATTACCTCCAGCTACTTTCACCTTCTCCCTTATTCTAATAGTGTAATGATCCTCCTAATATTTATGGAAAATCTAGGATCACCACAGATGTGGGGTGACGCCCCGCCTAATCGATGTGGTCCTCAGGCAGGAAGAGGTGGACAGTAGCCCGACAGGCGCGGGGCTCAGACTAGATAGGGTAATTACAATAGTTCCCAGGCTACAGAAGGGCACGGTCACTTGTACGCTTTCCCTGTAGACTTGAAGCTGAGGCCTCTGATGCAGTCATGACAGGTACTATCTCAGTTTATGATTGGATGGCTTCTGTTTTATTTGATCCGAGTTCTACCTTTTCATACGTGTCTTCAAATTTTGCTGTGGGTTTGGATATGATTTGTGATACTCTTGATGCCCCTATCCATGTATCTACTTCGATCGGGGATTCGGTGGTGGTAGATAGAGTCTATCTTTCTTGTGTGATTACATTTATGGGCCATAGTACTTGGGTGGATTTAATGATCCTAGACATGGTAGACTTTGATGTCCTCTTGGGCATGCGTTGGTTGTCCCCGCATTACGTCATTCTAGATTGCCACTCAAAAACAATTACTTCAGCTATGCCCAGGGTACCTAGGCTTGAGTGGAAAGGTAACCTTAGTCCCCTCCCTATGAAGGTTATATCAGTCATTCGTGCAAACAAGCTAGTAGAGAAGGGTTGTTTGGCTTATTTGGCACATATCTGTGATACCAACACAGATACTCCTCATATTGATTCAGTTCTCGTCGTATGCGAGTTTGCGGATGTGTTCCCCGCGGACTTTCCAGGTATGCCACCTGACCATGATATCAATTTCTGGATTGACTTATACATAGGGACTCGTCCTATCTCTATTCCAACCTATAGGATGGCACCAGCAGAATTAAGGGAATTGAAAGAGCAGTTGCAAGATCTGTTGAGTAAGGGGTTTATTCGCCCGAGTGCCCCTCCTTGGGGTGTTTCTATATTGTTTGTTAAAAAGAAGGATGGGTCTATGCGTATGTGTATTGATTATAGCCAGCTGAATAAGGTTATTATTCGAAACAAGTATCCCATCCCCAGTATTTATGATTTGTTTGATTAGCTACAGGGATCTTCTGTGTTCTCTAAAATTGACTTAAGGTCAGGGTATCAGCAGTTAAAGATTCGGGCAGAATATGTTCCTAAGACAGCCTTCAGGACCGGGTATAGAGACTATGAGTTCTTGGTTATGTCTTTCGGGCTTACCAATGCCCTAGCTGCATTCATGGATTTGATAAATAGTGTTTTTAAGCTATACTTATATTCCTTTGTGATAGTGTTCATTGATGATATCCTGGTGTATTCTAGAAGTAAGAAGGAGCATGAGAAACATTTGAGGATTGCTCTTGGGGTATTGCGGGAGAAGAAGTTATATCCTGAGTTCTCCAAGTGTGAATTTTGGTTCTCTTCTGTGTCCTTCTTGGGGCATGTAATTTCGAGGAAAGGTATTATGGTGGATCTGCAGAAAATTCTGGCAGAGGGAATGGGTAGGCCCACATCAGTGATCGAAATTCGTAGTTTCGTGGATCTGGCTAGCTATTATCGTCGATTTGTGAAAGGGGTTTCCTCTATTGCTTCTTATTTGACCCCTTTGACTCAAAATGAGGCACTGTTTCAGTAGTCCAACGAGTGTGTGGGGAGCTTTCAAAAGCTCAAGACCTTGTTGACGACAACCCCTATTCTAGCATTGCACGTGGAGGGCAAAATTTTTATGTCTATTGTGATGCTTTACGCTCTGGTTTGGGTGCTATTTTGATGTAGGAAAAGAAGGTGATTGCATACACTTCTAGGTAGTTGAAAGTGCATGAGAAAAACTGTCCTACTCATTATTTAGAATTAGCAGCAGTGGTGTTTGCGCTTAAAATCTAGAGGCACTACTTGTATGGTGTCCATTGTGAGGTGTACATTAATCATCGCAGCTTACAGCATGTGTTGACCCAGAGGGATGTGAACTCTAGGCAGTGGAGATGGATGGAGCTGCTGAAGGATTATGACATCACCGTTCTATATCATCCTGGTAAGCCAAATGTGGTGGTTGACGCGTTGCGCAGGAAGTCAGCTAGTATGGGAAGTCTGGCTCGTTTGATCTCTTCGGGCGGTTCGCTAGCTAGAGAGGTTAAGACTATGGCCAATAGTTTTAGGACACTGGATATTTCTAACATAGGTCGAATGTTAGCTTGTGTTGAGGCTCGATCATCGTTTCTGGAGCAGATTAAGGCTAAGCAGTTTGAGGATGCTAAGTTGTGTAAAATTTGTGACAAGGTGTTGTATGCTGAGGCCAAAGAGGCCATGCTCAATGAAGAGGGGCAAGTTTTCATACCACGTGTGGGTGATTTGATCAAGACTATTCTAGCAGAGGCTCACAGTTTGAGGTATTTCATGCATCCTGGAGCTACTAAGATGTACCGAGACCTGAGACAACATTACTGGTGAGCTAGGATGAAGCGTGACATAGTGGAGTTTGTTGCTCAATGTTTTATCTACCAACAGGTGAAGTATGAACATCATAAACCTAGGGGTACACTTCAGAGGATGCCTATTCCTGAGTGAAAGTGGGAAAGGATAGCAATGGATTTTGTGGTTGGTCTTCCAAAGCTGTTGGGGAAGTTTGATTCTATTTGGGTTATTGTCGACAGGTTAACTAAGTATGCTCACTTTATTCCGTTGCGAATAACTTATGACGCTGAGAAATTAGCCAAGATCTACATTCGTGAGGTTGTTAGACTACATGGGGTTCCTATTTCCATCGCGTCTGATAGGGGCACAACGTTTACATCTCGATTTTGGAAGCATCTGCATGAGGAAATTGGGTACGAGGTTGGACCTTAGTACAGCTTTCCACACTCAGACTGACGGGCAGTCCGACCGGAATATTCAGGTTCTTGAGGATATGTTTCGGGCTTGTGTGATAGATTTTGGTGGTCACTGGGATCAATTCTTACCATTGGCTGAGTTCACATATAATAGTAGCTACCACTCGAGCATCAACATAGCTGTATTTGAGGCATTGTATGGGAAGAGGTGTAGGTCCCCTATTGGCTGGTTCGATGCGTTTAAGGTGAGACCTTGGAGTACGGACCTTCTGAGAGAGTCCTTAGAGAAGGTGAAGGTGATTCAGGCTAAGCTTTTAGCAGTGCAGAGAGGTAAAAGGAATATGTAGACCGAAAGGTCCGAGATCTTGAGTTTATGGAAGGAGAGCAAGTTCTATTGAAGGTTTCACCCATGAAGGGCGTGATGAGGTTTGGGAAGAGGGGCAAGCTCAACCCAAGATTCATTGGGCAATTTGAGATTCTCAAGCATATAGGGGAGGTAGCGTTTGAGTTGGCTTTACCTTTGGGCTTATCAGGCTTTCATCTGGTATTTCACGTTTCACTGTTGAAGAAGTATCATGGCGATGGTTCGTGCATAATCCGTTGGGATTCGATTTTACTAGATGAAAACTTGACGTATGAGGAAGAGCCGATTGCTATTTTAGATAGATACGTAAGGTAAGTTGAGGTTGAAGGAAATAGCCTCTGTGAAAGTTCAGTAGAAGAATCGCCCAGTTAAGGAAGCTACTTGGGAAACGTAGTTAGATATGCACAGCAAGTATCCTTATTTTCCTAGATTCCTCATCCTTGTTCATTTGGGGACGAACGATGTTTTAATTGGTATCTCATGTAATGATCCTCCCAATCGTTATGGAAAATCTACGATCACCCTACCAAATAGAGCCCTTCCAAGGTAGAGCGAGCTAATAGAAGTCAAATGTAGAAGTCTAAGAATTGAAAAATTAGCTTGTTTGTAATTATTATTTGGTTGTGTTGAGTCCGTTGGGGAGTGACATAGGAAATTAGACCTCCATTAGGGAATCTGAGGCCATGGGTGAGTCAGTATGGTGTTTTTACATTAATGTGCATGTTTTGTTTTTGTTTGTGAGGCCTCGGATGAAGTGTTGGGTGGTAGAGTGAAAAGCTGTGGAAATTAGCAAGCCTATTGACTCAGTGGTACCGCTGCGGCAAGATCGCTTTAGCAGCGGACCTCACACCACCGTGGCCAGATGAAAATTTGGGGTCCGCTATGGCGGGCACTGGACCGCTGTAGCGGAACAAGGCTCGCCATATCTGAGGGAAATATTTGGTTAGGTCCGCTACAGCGGGCACTTTCCCTCTATAGCGAGACCGCTGTGGCGTTCATTACGGGGACAGAATCCTGGGTTTTAAACACTTAGTCCAAAATTATTTATTCATAAAACTCCAACACAGTTGCCAAGGAGCACCTAGGGCCAAATTCCAAAGCTAGGGAAAGAATGCTCTTAGGGAAAGAATGCTCTAATGGGCCTACAATGGTGAATTGAGAATAGTAACCCTAGAACTTAATAGACCTTCAATAGTTGGTGGGTTATGAATATAATTGTGTGATTATCATCTAAAGGCTTGGGTTACCACTTTCTAATCAAGAATTAAACCATTTGAGGCATGGACTATGTGAATTGAGACTTAGGGTTTTATAAAAATGGTAGCTTGACCATAGAAACTGCTTATAAGAGATAACTTGATTGAATAAGGCCAATGGTAGGATGATTTACACCTAGTAATCATTCACCCATTAGAAAGGGGTAAGGTGGAAGGGTTTTCAATGTATTGATATTGTTGACTAGAGTGTTTGTGACTTATTTAGCTTCTTAATTGCTAGACTTTAAGCGTTTCGAGGCATTACGGAAGGGAAAGGCTATAGCGAAGTAATTCGCATTATTCCAGCTTTGCAGTTGAGGTAGCTTACGGTCTACTTGAGTTAGACTTTGATTAGTTGATTGTATGCGTTATGAGATTGATAGGAGAAAGCATGTCTAGTCTTCGGGCATAATGTGTGGTTGGAATTCCTATATATTATTGATTGAGTGATAATGTGGGCTTAATGCCATCATTCGATTTGTTGTGATCTATATTTTGATAACAATTGTGGTGAGAAGTTAATATAATCTTCTTGATGAAATTGAGATACTACTTGATAATCAATCATTGAAAGTGATATGATAATAAATATTTATATGTATGAAAAGGCACATTTGACTAGGCGTGAGGATATGGCCTAGTTTTGAGCTCGTGGTTCGAGGTTCATTCCGAAAAGAGTGGTACATGGACACCATGGGTCCCCTGCAGGTCATGGCTATTGGGCAAAGATACCAATTAGCATGTATGTACATGAGTGATCAGTGGCTGAGTGAGTGAGAATATTGTTGGGAGGTTTATTTCATCGCTGGCTCTCCTTGATTTGATTATTAAGATCATTGGTGGACTTGGTTTGTTAATATCATTGATTGACTTGCTATTGGCTATTTGATTATGTGTTGATGATTGGTCTATCTATTTTATTGATTTTGTGATTTATGCATGATACTAATCTTAGTCAGCCTATGATATCTACCGGTACATAGTGTTTGTACTGATACTACCTTGCTGCATTCTTTTGAGTTCAGATTGTGATCCAGGGACTGCTACCCGACCTCACATTTAGCGTTGAGGCCATTTGCTGACAGATTGAGGGTGAGGTTTTATCCATGCCAGGCTCCTCGAAGATCTTCCTTGTCTAATGTCTATTTCCATTCCAGACGTTGATGTTTATTTATTTCGAACAGTATACATTCCCTAGACATGTTTTGGATTAGAGTCTTTGTACGGTGACTTTTGAATTTTAGGGTTGTAATAGTCAGGACTTCCACATTTACGTATTTTTTTATTATAATGACTACTTTTGATTAATCTTGCGTTTATTTTGTTATGAATTGGCTAAATAAAAATGGACTTGAATGGGTAGATGGTTAGCGTATTGGTTCGCCCACTAAGAGTTAGTGTGGGTGCCAGTCATGGCTGGTTGGGTCGTGAAAAATAGTGTGCTTAACCATAAACTTTAATTGCTTGGCTTGTATCTTAAGCTCAATGGTCCTTTCTGTATTTGAGGCACGCATATTCAACTTTAGCGGCAGCCATCACTTTCGTTAAAGTGTCCTTGGGGTTGCAACTGTGTCCTGCAAAACTGAAATCTCATGCACTCGAATCCTTTATGTAGTCCTGTAGGGTCTAGTGGCTCATCTGTGACCTCTTGTCTGGCCACACCTAGGCTCTTCACAAGTCAATTATTGGTTGTTCGGGTCGAGCTATCTTTTAAACATTAATTTCCAAAGAACTCCTCTTGGGCCTTATCTCTCTGACTTTGCTTATTCTTCATAAATCCCCAAGTTCTCAATGCCTAACTGTACTTACTATCGGTCAGTATCCCTACCAAGTTTACTACCATCTCCTTCTTAGAGCTCGCACTTACTTATCGTTATAAAGCCGTGGCACATTGGTAGGGCTTAAACTACTACTATCTCATCCGCTTCTCACCTTTAGCTGCAATTCTTATTGCCACTATGCTATTAAGCATTTCTATAATCTCATCTCGATGCTTTACTGCATTATCTCCCTGCTTGGGAGAATAGCTAATATCTCATGCCCAAACATTCTATCCCTGTAGCGTCACATTGTTATCTTTCCGCTTTTACCAATTCTTCATATACTTATCGTTTGCCTTACTTTAACCTTCTCTTATTGGGAACAACTGAATCATTTACACGCATAGGGTTCCACTTATTCGCAATTAGGGGTCTTGAGCTCAATGAACTTAATTTCTACTCATGATCTTTGTCTTAGGGTAGTCACCCTTATTGACTTTCAAGGGTCTCTCTTCTATCGTACGCCCTTTCATTGCCCAATTTCTTACTAAAAAATGTTGCAATACCCATTACTATCGAAGTCCCTAGATTCTAACCCTTATTCGGTTTAACTTAACCACTATTGGTATCTCCTAAGCCGGGGTGCTAAATTGGTTTGCTTATAACTCCTACCTAAGTGGCCAATTCACTTTTCATAATGAAGGCATAGCCTCGTGACTTGCATCCATTGTATTCCCGACACTTTCCTCCTTTTGCCTTTTTCTTCTATTTTCCCATGAGTCTTGTCGCACCATCACGCCTATCTTACGACATTCATTCACTTCTTATATCTATTCCTTACACTTCACTTATTCTACCCGCCTCTACTAACTTTACCATCTTATCTTGTTCTGTAAAATCCCAACAAGATTTCCTTTCGTTTCTAGCTTCTCTTCTCCTTAGCCAAGCTTGTCCTTTGGTTGCTTAATTCCTCTCTCGTACTGGTAGCACAAGTCATACCTAGGCGAGTGTGTATGCCATGAACAAAGATTCAACTATCTAGCTCCCTGCGTAGCCTGATGCTTTAGTAGTCGTGCCTGACTATACCATCCTTAAACACGCTATGCATATACACCGCCTAAGGAGGGACTACAAACATGTTGCTCGGCAATAACATTCAATCCAACCACCATCCCTAATGCTAATGATTTCTATAACCCGTACTAGATTCTGAAATCCCATTCCGTCCTAAAGCTACGTTCGTTGAAGTCCAGCGGTCGTAGCTGAAATAAGTACTTCTAACTATGCTCTTATCACTATTGGAAGCAAAACTGTAGCACCCGCGTTGCTTCGTCTGAGCTTCAGCTACTTACAAATCTTCCTCTCTCGATAGGTCGTGCTTTCTCCACCTTACCTCTTTGCCTTTCAAACTTCTTACCTTTCCTCCTGATGTCCTCCTAACCCTTTTTCTCCCACACACAAATGAGGTGATTGTACACATTATGATGTTCTGACTTCATGCGTGCACATCTCGTGCACGCGTGATCCGATGAAGGCTTTACATTCATTTTTACCATAAACATGAGTTCAGACGGAGTCCTTATGACATCATTCTTTCCACAACCCCCCGTAGAATCTTTGACTAGTCATCTGTATCTTAGTCACAGGGATCAACATCTCATGTAAGGAAGATTAGGAAGGACTTCTTATAACTCAGCTCTATTACAAGATCTAGATCAATAAAGAAAGGGAACAACCCTAAATGGCATGTAGCCTTCTGCTTATAAGTGTGATGCGTTGCACACCCATAAGCAAGATTCTACTAGACACGGCTCATAGACATCCCTAGGATAGACCTGCTTTGATACCACTTTGTCACACCCCAAACCATAGGGCATGACGGGCACCCGGCTTTATCGGCCGAGGACCACCTGGCGTACATTCAACATACCCAACTTGTAACAACTACGAGGAACCATATGAAATATGGGTAGCATAAAGGGATCACCTGTGTTACACCTCAGAATTTCTGGTTGTTGCGCGGTAAATAGACTAACGTAAGTTAAGGTGTATATGGTGTCCCTACAAGTAAGAAGGGATACTTAATGATTCTAATTAAGATTCCAGAGACATTTGATGAGAGAGAAGAAAGCTTGTAGGAGAAAGTTAAGGTAGAGAGTGTCTTACCCCATGTACAAATGTACCAGCAGGTGTTCCTGGTAATTTACAGGATTTTAAGTTGAACGGATCGAATCAATGAAATATGAACTGAATCAGGAAAATTTTGCAGACACCAGTCACTGTCGACGGACCGTCACTATGTACTGCCAACATGTTCCTGCAGACTGAGATCTGCAGGCGCAATTCGACGGGTCAAGTCGACGGACCGTCGACACGTCAACGGGACCCTCGACCCAACCGTCAACATATTTCTGCAATTAGGGATTTATAGGCGTTAGTCTACGAAGCAAGTCGACGGACCGTCGACGGGTCGTCGACCCGCTCGTCGAACAGCTTCTCTGGAACCTTCCAGTTTCAGCTATAAATAGACGACCCTTGTCCATAATTTTCAGATTTCACTTTCTCTCTAAGTCTTGAAAGCTCTAGAATATTCCTTGCACCATATTATCATATATTCAAGGGAAATCAAGGATTAAACACCAAGAATTAGCAAAATTAAGTGTGTGGATGCTCACTAAGGTTTGTGGAGCTCAAGAAGTTCTTTTGTATTGAAGTGGGGTTTCTCTCCAAGTGAAGTATTATCACTCAAAGTCCATTCCTACACCATCAAAGGTGAGTTTTATATTCAGTTCATGTTATTAAGAACATTGAGTGGTTGAAAGACTTGGATTATAGAAAGAAGAAGAATATGGAGTGCAAATATGGAAATAGTGATATTCTTGAATAATGACTTGACTTGAATTATAGTTCTCGACATGTTATGAGTATTCTTGTGGTGAATAATACAAATGATGACAAAGGAGTGTTATTTGAGGATGAATAGGGTGTTATGTGAAGAATAAATATGATGTTGGATTATAAGTATGGTTATGGATGATTTTGAAGGTGGGTTTGAGAAGTAAACAATGTTTAACTTAAAGAATCTATTGATTATGATATTATGGGAGTTCCTATTGATGTTTAAGAGTTGTCTTATTTTATGGAGGAAGTTGTCGAAACAAAGGAAATGTCACCATATCTTCATTAGCTCTTAGTTGTTTTAGCTTAAGCTTAAGCATATTTCCGGTTGTCTAATCTTAGTACAAATTCTCTTGAAGGTAGAATCGCGAGCTTGAAAGGCAAACAATTAGACGATAAAGTTGAGGAGACGTAAAGGTATGTGAGGCTAGTCCCCTTCTTTCAAAGGCATGACTTCTATACTATAATTTCTTTTCTGTATTCCCATGACCTTCTTACATCCCTAAAGATGAAAGTTAAAGATCCTTAAGAACTCCTTATGGGATAGAGATGAGATATATTCTATGATAATGATGATGATGATAATGATGCTTTCATGAGCCTAATAATCCTATGTTTATGATTTCATTGATGTTATTCCTTGTTGTTGCCTCACCTCATGATACTAGTTCTTTCAAGGCGAGGCATAGCGATGATGATTGTTCCATAACATAATCGGAGGTTCCCGACCTTATGTCACTCCGATAGAGTTACAATTTTTACTTGGGATCTTATGCATACTTTATGTTAAGTATATGATGATGATTACACCATGCCTAGACGGCCAGGCAGCACTGCTAAGGCGGGCGACTTACTACACCGTGTCTATATGGCACGGGCAGCACCACTAGTGGGCGGCATGAGATGGTTACCTCGGGCACAGGCTAATGATGTTATTGATTCAGGCAGTTTATGTATGTATGTGCGATATGTTTTAAAGGTGAAAGTGAGCATGCATGATTCCGCCTCAAGAGGCAAGAAGTTACAGTTATCTTTTCTTCTTATGCTTCCTATATTTCCTCATTATGTTACCATATATGCCTTACATACTCAGTACATTATTCGTACTGAAGCCCTTTCTTTTTATGGACGTTGTGTTCAAGCCCACAGGTAAACAGGGAGACGATGCAGGCGCTTAGGAGGTAGCAGATTACAGGAGCACCCCCTACTCCGGAGGTGCACCTCTTTGGTATTGTCTTTTGCGTACAGATATGGGGCATGGCGGGGTCCTGTCCCGTCACTATGATTCCAGTATTCCAGTTAGAGGCTCGTAGATGCATATGTGTGGGTTGTAGATGTTATGTGACCCCTTCATTGTAGATTTTGTACATCATTTTTGTAGCCTTATGGGCCTATACTTATATATGTTTTGGGAAATATTTGGAGATTATTCCATGATAAGTTTGTGTTGAGAATGATATATGCCCAGGTTGAGTATGATAGTCAGCATGATAAGCGGTGCTTGGTAGTTAGTTCCAGGTACCCATCATGGCCCCTAGTTGGGTCGTGATAAAAGTGGTATCAGAGCAGTTCCGTCCTAGGTTGTGTCTACGAGTCGTGTCCAGTAGAGTCTTATTTATGGGTGTGAAATGCGTCACACTTATAAATAAGAGGCTGCGGGGCATTTAGGAATAATGACCGTCTTTCTTCTCCATAGAACGTGCGATAGAGCTATGTTATAAGATTTCCTTTTTCCCTAATTGTGCGTTATGATTTCAGTAATGCCGGTAAAGAGAAAAGCAACAGCCGCCCAGAAGGGAAAGACTGTGACAGGAAGGCGGGTTGAACAGGAGCCACCGGTACATATAGAGGAGGGTGAGTCCCATAATGAGGCTCCATCTCATACCTCTCACACTCCGCCGACACTAGAGGAGCATGAAGGGGCCTCAGCTCCAGCTCCAGTGTCTCCAGTTCCTCCACCAGTTGCTTCGGGCCAGTAGATGACTGAGGCTATTTAGCTATTAACTCAGTTAGTTGCTGCCCAGGCCCAGCGGCAGAGTGCAGGTCTGGATGATAGAGATACTAGTGCCAGAGCCTGTGATTTTATGAGTTTGAACCCGCTGGAATTTTTCGGATCAAAGCCGGATGAAGACCCGCAGGGTTTTATAGATGAGATGTTGAGGACTCTGAGGATTATACATGCTTCTGATACTAAGTCAGTGGAGTTAGCGTCTTATAGGTTGCGCGATGTCGCCGTTCTATGGTATAATAATTGGATAGCTTCAAGGAATGAAAATACACCTCTCCTGGTTTGGCAGGAATTCTTAGATGCCTTCCTTCTTCATTATTTGCCACCCGTGTTTGAAGGGCCCGAGCCAACAGGTTTCTGAAGCTAAAGCAAGGAAGTATGAGTGCTCGGAGTATAGTCTCTGTTTTAACTCATTTTCTAGATATGCTCCCACTATGGTAGCCGATATGGGAGACAGAGTACATAGATTTGTGAGTGGCTTAGGGCCGCATTTGTTCAAAGATTGCTTGATAGCTTCATTGCAGGAGGGGAAGGACATCTCCCGTATTCAGGCTCATACTCAAAATTTAAAAGAGCAACAACAGCTGCAAAGGGGTGAACGTGATGTGGACAGAGGGCATGGTAAGAGGGCCAGATTTGACGGTGCTAGTAGTGAGTATAGAGGGGGTCAGCGGCAACAATACTCCAGATATCCAGGCCAGTCCACAGCTAGTGCACCTCCTCAATTCGCGGGCAGGAGATTTGATCGCCCCATTTATTCTGGTCCGCATTAGAGTTTGAGGGTCCAGGTCCTCAGTTTGGAGAGGATTCTTGTCACGACCCAACTGGGGACATGACGGGTGCCCAGAGCTGACTACTGAGTACCACTCATCATGCTGCCTATCATACTCAATCTGGCATATCATTCGCAACATAAGACTTATCATGAAACATCCTTTGACTATCATACTCAAGAAGTCACATAACACCTACAACCCACACGTATTCATCTACGAGCCTCTGACTGGAATACTGGAAGCCCAGTGACGGGATAGGACCCCGCCATGCCCCATATCTGCACACAAAAGAATATACCAATGAGCTACACCTTGGGAGTAGTGGGGTGCTGCTGGGATCTGCTGAATAAGCTCCTAAGCGTCTGCACCGTCTCCCTGTCTACCTGTGGGCATGAACACAACATCCATAAAAGAAAATGACGTCAGTACGAATAATGTACTGAGTATCTACGACATATATGATAACATAATCAGGAAACATAGAAAGCATAAGAAGGAAAGATACTGTAGCTGCTCGCCACTTGAAGCGGGATCATGCATGCTCACTTTTACCTTTCAAACATATCACATATACATACAAAATCGGTTTGAATCAATAACATCATTAGCCCGGGTCCGGGCCTCCCACATCCGGGGTAAACATCTCAAGTCGCCCACTAGTAGTGTCTGCCCCATGCCATCTAGGCATGGTGTGCATGCCGCCCGCCTTAGCGGTGTTTTCCCGGCCATATAGGTGCGGTGTAATATTATCATTATATACTTATCATAAAGCATGCATTAGATCTCAAGTAAAGCTAAAACTCTATCGGGGTGACGTAAGGTCGAGAACCCCCGATTCCATTATGGAGTAGTCATGATCATCATGTCTCACCTTGAAGGGACTAGCATTATAAGGTGAGTCTAGAAACAATGAATAACATCAAGGAATAATGTAAAGATCATTAACATCATAATACCATCATAGCTTTTTCATGGAACATATCTCATCTCTATCTCGTATGAGACTTTTAATACTCGTTAGCTTTCATCTTTTGGAATGTAAGAAGGTCATGGGAATTACCGGAAAGAAATTACAATATGTCGGAATCATGCCTTTGAGGGAAGGACTAGCCTTACATACCTTTTTATCTCCTTAACATTATCGACTAAATGGTTTCCTTCGAAGCTGGCGATTCTACATTCAAGAGAATTCGTACTAAGATTAGATAATCGATAATATACTTAAGCTTAAGCTAAAGCTAATGAAAATTGGGCAGCATTTCCTTTGTTTCTACAATTTTCTCCATATAATATAACAACTCCCAACATAAACAACAACATCCACAATATCATGGTCAATAAACTTGCTAAGCCAGTTATTATTCAATTCTCAAAATTCCCTCTTCAAGTCATCCTTAACCATGGTTAGCACCCAACGTCGTATTCATTTACATATAACGCTTCTTCAACACTCTTAACATCATTCATAACAAGATTGTACTCATAACCTGTCAAGAACTATGATTCAAATCAAATTACCACTCAAGAATTTCACTATTCTCATATTTGTACTCTATTTTCTACTTCCTTCCATAATCCAAGTCTTTCAACCATTCAATACTCTTAATAGCATGAAATGTACATAAAACTCACCTTTCATTGTGTAGAAATGGGTTCTGGATGGAAATTCTTCACTTGGAGAAAACCCTAACTTCAATTCCAAAGAAATTTCTAGCTTCCATCAACCCTAGTTAGCATTCTTGCACTTGATTCTACTAGTTTTTGGTATTTGATCTTTGATTTCCCTTGAATTTGTGTTAATAGGAGGTATAGAGAGTTCTAGAGGTTTCAAGAAGTGAGGAGGAAATGAGAAAATGAAAATAATAACTTGGGGTCTTATATTTATAATTGGAAAAATCTGACCCAGCATGGATTATACGGACACTTGTACGGTCCGTATAAACTTATACGGTCCGTATAAGTGACCGTGAAATTGCACCAACAACCATCCTTTCTGTAACCATTATACGGTACCTTATACGGTCTATATAAGTGATCGTATAATACTCCCAGTGATCAACCCTCACTGTGACGGTTATACGGACCATTATACAGACCGTATAAATGGTCGTATAACCCACCCTTTTTCGAAGTCATTCTCCTTTATTCATTTGATCTTCGATCCTTATGGAACCTTCTTAACACTTGCTTAACACTTCATTAGCAATCTAAGGGTCCTTATAACTCTTCCTCAGGATGTTATTAAGTCAACATTAGCTCGGTACTTTGCAAAACCTCTCCAAAACCCTACTTACTCTTCGCTTTCCTCAACGAACTCTCTTTTCTTGCCTCAAATGTCTTTGGAATCTTAATTAAAATCGTTAAGTACCCCTTATTACTTGTAAGGACATCACATACATATTACCCTACATTAGTCTATTTACCACACAACGACATGAAATTTTTTGAGGTGTAACATTCTCCCCCCTTAAAAATATTCGTCCTCGAATGTTAAGTTCTCGGGAATTCTACCGAAATTTTGCCAGAGTTTCTCTTGTAATATGGCGCTACCATCCTGTCACAACAACCCACAATAACATCGCCTCACAGGGCTACAACACAATGGCAAGAAATTATGGCCACACACGACCAAAAGTATTAAAAAGAAGCATTACATACCTTATGATAATGGCATCTCATCTTGAATCTCTTTCGGGGGTGAAAACAATTGCAGATATTTGGACTTCATGTCTTCTTCCGCTTCCCAATTCATTTTCTCTCGGTTATTGTTTCTCCACAAAACCTTGACTGAGGCTACCTCTTTGTTTCTAAGCTTCCGCACTTGCCTATCTAGTATAGCAATAGGTACCTCTTCATAAGCCAACTTCTCAGTAATCTGGACATCCTGTGTCGGCATAATTCTGGAGGGGTCTCCAACACACTTACGGAGCATCGACACATGGAAAACTGGGTGGACTGATTCAAGCTCTGGAGGTAAGTCCAGCTCATAAGCCACTTGGCCCACTTTACGGACAATCTTATAAGGTCCAATATATTGGGGACTAAGTTTGCCCTTCTTGCTGAATCTCATTACACCTTTCATCGATGACACTTTTAGGAATACCCAATCATTGATTTGAAATTCCAGGTTTCGTCAGCGATTGTCTGTATAAGATTTTTGGCGACTTTGGGCTGTCAATAATCGGTCTCTGATAAGCTTGATCTTTTCCACCGCTTACTGAATCAATTTCGGACCTATCAGTTGTGTTTCCCCGACTTCAAACTATCCAATTGGCGACTTGCATCTCCTTCCATACAGAGCTTCATACGGAGCCACCTGGATACTGGAGTGATAACTATTGTTATAGGCAAATTCGATAAGTAGCAAATGATCATCCCAATTGCCTCCGAAATTCAATACACATGCCCGCAACATATCTTCCAAAGTCTGAATAGTACGTTCAGCTTGTCCATCAGTTTGTGAATGAAATATTGTGCTAAGTCTTACTTGAGTCCCCAAACCTTCTTGAAAAGACTTCCACAATTTAGCAGTAAATTGTGCTCCTTGGTCTATGATAATAGACACCGGGACACCATGGAGTCGCACTATCTCCTTAAGATACAACCTTGCATAATCTTCTGCCGAATAGGTGGTTCTAACTGGAAGAAAATGGGCTGATTTCGTGAGTCTGTCAACAATCACCCATATGGAGTCATACTTGCACCGGGAGCGAGGCAAACCTACAAAGAAATCCATGTTGATCACTTTCCATTTCTAGGCTGGAATTTCCATGGCTTGTAACAATCCTCCTGGCTTTTGATGCTAGATTTTCACTTGTTGGCAATTGGGACATTGAGCTACAAATTCTGCTATGTCCTTCTTCATTCCATCCCACCAATATATTAGCTTAAGATCGTGATACATCTTTGTCGCTCCTGGGTGAATGAAATACCGAGAGTGATGAGCTTTTTCTAGAATCCTACGACGTAGTCCTAAAACATCGGGAACACATAACCTGTCTCGGTACCTAAGAACTCTATCTGCAGAAACTTTAAATGCGACTTCTCTTTCTCAAGAAATGTATCTCTATATTGACTCAACTTGGGATCTTTATATTGGCGCTCTCTCACCTCCATATCTAAGGATAAAATAGCTGGGTTATGAATACCAACTCCTGCATTGCCTGAATCAATTAGAAGAACTCCGAGGCTAGCTAGCTGGTGGAGCTCACGAGCCAATTCTTTCTTCTCCGGTTGAATATCACATAAACTGCCTATATATTTGCGGCTAAGAGCATCGGCCACCACATTTGCTTTTCCCGGATGATATAGTACACTCACATCATAGTCTTTCAGTAGCTCTAACCTTCGCCTCTACCGCAGATTCAGCTCCTTCTGCTTGAAAATGTACTGAAGGCTCTTGTGATCTGTATAGACATCAACATGAACACCATACAAATAATAATGCCTCTATATCTTCAGTGCATGGATAACTGCAGCTAATTCAAAGTCATGGGTCGGATAATTCCTCTCATGTTTACGCAATTACCTGGAGGCATAGGCTATAATCTTTCCATGCTGCATCAACACACAACCCAATCCGATACCAGAGGCATCGCAATAAACAACATAATCTTCTGGTCCATCTGGAAGTGTCAGAACTAGGGCTGAAGTCAACTTATCTTTCAATTCCTGGAAACTGCACTCACCAGCATCGGTCCATTGAAATTTTGCTGACTTCTGAGTTAACTTCGTCAATGGTGCTGAAATAGAAGAAAATCCTTCCACAAATCTTCTATAGTAACCTGTCAATCCTAGAAAGCTACGGACTGCTATGGGCGTTGTCGGCCTTGGCCAAGTCTTCGCGGCCTCAATCTTTTGAGTATCTATGCGAATGCCATCAGCTGAGATAATATGGCCCAAAAAAGTCACAGAATTCAACAAAAACTCACATTTCAAAAATTTAGCATACAACTCACGAGTCCGAAGAATCCCAAGGACAATGCGCAAATGGTCTGCGTGGTCCGCTTCTGTCCGAGAGTATACTAGAATATCGTCGATAAACACGATCACAAATAGATCTCGGAAAGGCCTGAATACGTTATTAATCAATTTCATAAATACTGCTGGAGCGTTAGTCAACCCAAATGACATCACACGAAATTCATAATGGCCATATCTAGTTCTGAAAGCCGTTTTAGGAATGTCTTCTTCCTTGAATCTTACTTGGTGATACCCCGATCTCAAATCAATCTTTGAAAACCACTTGGCACCTTGCAATTGATCAAACAAATCGTGGATTCTCAAAAGTGGATATTTATTCTTGATTGTCACCTTGTTCAACTGTCTATAATCAATGCACATTCGTAAGGAGCCGTCTTTCTTTCTTACAAACAAGACACGTGCTCCCCATGATGATGAACTAGGCCTAATAAATCCCTTCTCGAGCAAATCTTTTAGTTGTGCCTTTAGCTCTTTCAATTCAGCAGGAGCCATTCTGTAAGGAGATATAGAAATAGGCCCGGTGTCCGGCAGCACATCAATAGAAAAATAGATTTCCCGCTCCGGTGGAAGATCTGGAAGTTCTTCTAGAAGTACATTCGAAAACTCATTTACTGCCGAGACGGATTGAAAAGTTGGCGGCTTTGCTTCGGTGTCATGAACCCGGACTAGATGATAAATATAGCCTTTTGCAATCATCTTTCTCGCCTTAAGATAGGAAATAAACCTACCTCTTGGAGACGCTATATTACCTTTCCATTCAACCACGGGTTCTCCCGGGAATTGGAATCGAACTATTTTCATTCTGCAATCAACATTAGCATAACAAGAGGCCAACCAATCCATGCCTATAATCACATCAAAATCTACCATTTTCAGTTCAATCAAATTGGCTGTAGTCGGGCGATCGCATACCACAATAACAAAATTTTTATACACTTGCCTAGTTACTACCGGGTCACCAACAGGAGTGGATACCTTAAAAGGCTTTATTGGCTCGAGTTTCACTCCAATACGATCAGCAATATACGGAGTAATATACGACAAGGTAGAACCCAGATCAATCAATGCATAAACATCATTGGAGAATATGGACAGTATACCTGTAACCACATCCGGGGAGGACTCAAGATCCTGACATCCGGATAAAGCATAAATACGTGGTTGGGTGCCACCTGAACTGGATGCTCCCCCTCTGCCCCTACAGTGGCCTGCTGAGTCTGCTGAGTCTGCCCTACAGGGCGCACAGACGAGGAAGAACCAACTGCGGATCCTGTGGGCTGAGCCCCAACTCTACCACCCATCGACGGGCAATCACGCATCATGTGCCCCACCTGACCACAGGCATAGCAAGCATCTGAGCCCTGACGACACGGACCCGAATGTAACTTCCTACACTGGCTGCATCGTGAAACCGGTGGTCTCTTCTGACTATAATCACCTCCAAACTGGGAACCCGAAACTCTCGAGCTCTGACCCTGTCCTGAATAAATAGGGCTATCATATCTCCTGCCCACAAATCGAGGAGGTGCACTAGTCGCGGACTGGCCCGAATATCTAGAATATTGTTGCCGCTGACCCCCTCTATACTCACTACTAGCACCAACGGATCTAGCCCTCTTACTGTGCCTTCTGTCAATATCACGCTCACCTCGGTGCGGCTGCTGTTGCTCCTCTAAGTTCTGGGCATGGGCCTGAATACAGGAAATGTCCATTCCCTCCTGCAATGAAGCTGTCAGACAATCTTTGAACAAATGTGGCCCTAAGCCACTCACAAATCGATGTACTTTGTCTCCCATATCGGCTACCATAGGCGGAGCACACCGGGCCAACGAATTAAAATGGAGACTATACTCCCAAGGACTCATATTTCCTTGATTTAGATTCAGAAACCTGTCAGCTCGGGCCCTTCGAACTTCAGGTGCAAATAGTGACGAAGGAAAGCATCTACGAATTCCTGCCAAACCGGGGGAGGTGCATTTTCCTTCCTTGAAGCTATCCGATTATTATACCATAGAACAGCGACATCTCGCAACCTATAGGACGCTAAATCCACTGACTCCGTATCTGAAGCATGTATAATCCTCAGCATCCTCAACACCTCATCTATAAAACCCTGCGGGTCTTCATCCGGCTTTGACCCGAAAAATTCTGATGGGTTCAAACTCATAAAATCACGGGCTCTGGCACTAGTGGCTCTATCACCGGACAAGTGCTACTCGCCGCCGAGCACAGGCGGTAACTAGGTGAGTCAATAACTGAATAGCCTCGGTCATCTGCTAACTCGAAGCACCCGGTGGAGGAACTGAAGGCACTGGAGCTGGAGCTGAGGCCTCTTCATGCTCCTCCGAAACACGCGGAATATGAGAGGTGTGAGATGGAGCCTCATTGTGGGACTCACCCTCCTCTATATGTACCGGTGGCTCCGATTCAACCCGTCTTCCTGTCACAATCTTGCCCTTCTGGGAGGTTGTTGCTTTCCTCTTTACCGGCATCGCTGAAATCATAACGCACAATTAGGGAAAAGGAAATCTTATAACATAGCTCTATCGCACGATCTATGAAGAAAAAAGACGGTCATTATTCCTAAATGCCCCGCAGCCTCTTGTTTATAAGTGTGGCGCGCTTCACACCCATAAACAAGACTCTACCATCGCCATAAGAGGTCTCCATTGGTTATTTACTCACTCTTTCCTACGCTTACTTCTGTCCTTCTCGAAATCTTGTCGTCCATTGCCCGACTTTTAACCTGTTTAAATACACTCATACTCCCCATATCCTTCTACTGAATTTACTAACATACTAGGTTTACAAACCTTTCTCTACTCTCGTAGCTAATCTCTTTGTTCTTGAAACTCATAAGTCGGAAAATATGCTTCTGAAGAAATCACTAACATGCCTGGATACCGAATCACGGCGCTTCTAGCCTCTTAACTGAGGTCTGAACCAATTATGACCTCATGTACTCCAATAGCTCATATCTTTCTCTTTTCTACCTTACTTACCTTTAAATCTCATAACTTGCCTCTTGATACTCTCGTAACCCTCGCTCTGCAATTGTGTTAACTCTCTAACTAGTCGTAGCTCTGCTCAACGTAATCATCTCCGCATCAATGGCAAACATAAGTTCTGACTATACTTCATTTTACCAACAACTCCCGATCTGTAGGAACTAAGTAACCCCACTTCACTAATCTAACTTATATAAAATCATCTTAATATCTCCAAGATCTTAAAGTATAACGAGAATGACCTATATCTTTATGACATTATTTAACTCAACCTTAACATATAATCAATTCCATAATCCTTTCTATAAATCATTTCTTTTGAGTTAGTGAGGAAAACCTTCTCTTTATGTTAAGCCACTGCAGAACTCATTTGTCGATTTTCCCTTAATCCTCTAATAGACATTGTTCCTAAAAAACCTCGAATGTAACCCATTTTAATCCTTCGGGCTACTAATCATCTTCCTCCTAAACCATTCTTCATGCACACCAAGACCATCCTAAAACTCCCTTGCATTCCCTTCTATTTTCTTGTCATAACCTTTCCATTTTGTGGACATTAAGTTCCCCTACTGGAATATCGTTCAATTTCTTTTCTTCCCCACGAATTATTTTCAACTCTTTAGTTACTCTATTCGTTTGCTGACTTGCCTTCAAATTTTGTTAATCTTATTTCCACAAAAATTCTTACTTCGAACTATCTCTATAATCCATTCCCAATATAACATCTACCACATATTATTTCAGTCCTTGTGCTCGTACCCAAGCTTACTCGCTTCCCCCTTTTACCTTATGGTGTTGTATTCCATTGCCATTCTCGATCGAAATTTCATCCCATAATAATCCTTTCATCATCGCTTTTGTTCTTTCACTTACGAATTCTTCAAGTTCCCTACTTGTCATTACCCAAAAATCTCAAATCTTGCCTATAAGAATCCCTAGGGATACTCGAAATAATGATGTACCCAACTATCTGTCCAGCCGGAATAGTACTTTTCATTCCAATAACTAATGCCCAATGTCCACTTGTAGTGTCATCTTCATCTTATCATTCCATATCATCTTGTCCCATACTTTCTCATTAATCAATCTGTAGCAATCATAGACATATAATCTTCGTGATCTCCAAAATCTTTGGTCCTTGTCCTTAAATTTTAGGAAAATTTAAGCGGAGTGTCCCTTATATTTCTTACTATCCAAGACCTGTACGCAGCCTAGAGAATACATACAATGCCTTCCAGAGCCAATTATATACATACTTAGCACACCTTAGCCATACAGGGCTCTCAATATAGAACAGAAATGCAAAGAGGACGAAACTTACCTTATGCGTCACAACTCGGAATATACCTGAACCTTAATGGATTGTCCTTTTATACTTCCCTAGTTGCTTCCTCTTCCATTCATTAGCTATACATTTCAATCATACTTGCAACATCCTTACCATATCTGACTTATAATCTTTTTTACCAATACTTACCTCTGTGCTGATTCCTTCAACTTCTATTGTCCCTGTAATCCCAATATCATCATTCACTTCCTTTGTCAGTATCATTCTTCCGCTGAAATCAAGGATTAGTGCAAGGAATTTCATTTCTTATGACTTGGCTCTTATCGCACGATCTTAGATATGAAACAAGGGTAACCATCCTAAATGCCCTGTAGCCTTCTATTTATAAATGTGGCGCGCTTCACACCCATAAATAAGACTCTACTGGACATGACTTTGCAGACAACCCCTGGGGCGAACTGATTTGATACCACTTCTGTAACGACCCAAACCGAAGGGCCGCAACTGACACCCAAGACCCTACTCGGCTGAGTGCCATACTACTATTCCATCTAGGAGTCACAACTTTTTGTGGACCTTTAATCTACGAAATGGCGCTTCCGTCAGGTAAAAAAACTTTTCAATAAAACTCTTATCGTCAAATCAGGGACTTCTCCCTTATCGTTAATTCAAAGAAAACCTTTGGTCATAATAAAATCTTTAAAAAAAAAACACATCGACCTATATGGTCGCTTTGCACAACTGTCAACATCTTGACGCACTATCCACAAGATACTGTCTGCAAAAGTCTCTAACATACACGAGATACCATAACATAAGTACTCTGACTCGGCAACACTCCGAACTGAGATGGAGCTCACCAATCTAGCTGATAGCCTCAGAACATCCTATAGCCAATGTCTTCTATTCATCTGTCTGCACCTATGTGGCATGAAACACAGGGCCCTCAGGCAAAGAGACGTCAGTACGAACAATGTACCGAGTATGTAAGGCGTAACCGAAACAATATATCCCGACTCGGATGATAAAAAAGAGTAACGGACTCAATCGTACCGTAACCAACTCGATATATATATATATATATATATATATATATATATATATATATATATATATATATATATATATATATATATATATATATATATAATGCATGCCTCGCCCTGCTCGCGACCCCCCCCCCCCGGGCATAATAGCATAATGGCCCCTTCGGCATCATAATCATCGTATACCGGTACCGATCGGTGGTTTCCGTATATAACGCCTTAGCCCTCTTTCCCCTTCCCCATGAAATGATGTCGTACATGTATGTAAATATGCAAATGCATGAAAATCTTTGAAAACCATCAAAAGACTCCCTTCGGAGCAACTTTTAGTTCAAAACGGGAACTTCTTCCCTTTTCTTAAAAATGGGAATTTCTTCCCCTTTTTCTCAAAAATGGGAACTTTTTGCCCTTTTCATTTGTCTCCTTCGAGCCTCAAAAATCAAATGTGAAATGCATGGGAATGAGGAAACCTTAAAAATGTCCCATTCGGGAATTAGGCATCATTATGAAATTGCACAACTTATGGATGCCCCTTCAGGACTTAAGAAGTCAAGGAACTCAGATATCCTACATCTAGGAATGGATTCATTATGGATATCATCACGCTTTGCACTTGTCATAGATCATGCCAAAAAGAAGGAACGGATAGCCTTAACATACCTAGAAGCTCGCTTCTCAACTTTCCAACCTACCTCCTGTCTTGAGATCTACATATAAAACCATTCATACTATTATTAGGCTCACCATCATACACTTGTCTTAAGCCTTCAAATTAAATCCATTTAGAATCTGCCGAAATTAGGGCAGTATCTTCCCTATTTATATGCCTAGCCCAAAATCACAATTCAGCAACCAATCAACAACAACAACAATACCAACATCAACAACACTATTATCCATACCAATATATTCCATAAACATCCCACACGATGTTTTTCAACATACAACAACAATATACACTTCCTTTCTTCCCAATCAAGGAGCATAATCTCATTAACACACCAACAACATTAGATACCATCTCTATATATGTAAATCAGCCCAGCCACACGGCCACAACATGCTCAAAATAGTCCATAAACACAAAAACTACAACACAACACTTTATGACCATTCCTCCATAACTATTTTCACTTTCAATACTTGCTAAACCTTCAAATCAACTCAACATAAGAGATAGGATGAAGAACATACCTTATACTTGAAGAAATTCAGCCACACCAACTTTCTTCAAGACCAAACTTACCACAAAATCAAGTAGAAGCAAGAACAATCACCTTTCATGGACTAGTTTGGTGTAATAGTGTTAAATTCTTGGTTTAATGGGCTATAGATGTTTTGGGGGTTGTGTTGGGAAGTTTCTAGGACTATTGAGAATGTAAAATACTGAATAAATGGAGTTAATGGGGGTATTTATACCCCTCATAAGTTGGTTCCACCGACCTTCTCAAGTGGGACCGCGGAAGCCGTTTTGGCGACTTGGAGTCTATCTTAAAATGGCCATAACTCTTGATCTTGATATCGTATGAGGACCCACGACCTGTGGTTGGAAAGCTCTTTCAATTATCTACAACTTTAGTTTTTGGTGTGTTTCCAAATTCCAAACTTATAATGGCGTTTTGCCCCTCCAATTCAGATCATCCGAAAACGTATCCTTAAATCATCCTTTTGGAGGGCTTATACCCATATTTGGCTTAAGGGTCCTTTTTAAGACTTGCTCAATTGCTCAACTTTTCATGTACTACTCATATCATTTTTCATATGTCCTTTATAAAATCCCGACATGTGGGCCCCACCTTAACCTATGGTTACGAGGGTTATTCATTAAATAACGTATTGACTGATTTATACCATACCGTCTCCAAATGTCATCTATATATTATTCCTATACTCATATAATATAATATTCATCCCTAATCCTTGTATAACTTTACTCTCCCTTGAGCTCATATTAAGCCGTCTACAGTCTTGGTAACACGAAATTTTTTGGGGTGTAACAGCCATGCCCCATATCCGCACACAAAAGAATATACCAATGAGCTTCACCTCGGGAGTAGTGGGGTGCTCCTGGGATCTGCTGAATAAGCTCCTAAGCGTCTGCTCCGTCTCCCTGTCTACCTGTGGGCATGAACACAGCGTCCATAAAAGAAAAGGACGTCAGTACGAATAATGTACTGAGTATGTACGGCATATATGATAACATAATAAGGAAACATAGAAAGCATAAGAAGGAAAGGTACTGTAGCCGCTCGCCACTTGAGGTGGGATCATGCATGCTCACTTTTACCTTTCAAACATATCACATATACATACATAATCGGTTTGAATCAATAACATCATTATCCCGCATCCAGGCCTCCCGTGTCTGGGGTAAACATCTCAATCCACCCACTAGTGGTGTCTGCCCATGCCATCTAGACATGGTGTACATGCCGCCCGCCTTAGCGGTGTCTGCCCGGCCATATAAGCGCGGTATAATCTCATCATTATATACTTATCATAAAGCATGCATTAGAACTCAAGTAAAGCTACAACTCTATCGAGGTGACGTAAGGTCGAGAACCCCCAATTCCATTATAGAGTAGTCATGATTATCATGTCTCACCTTGAAGGGACTAGCATTATAAGGTGAGTCTAGCAACAATGAATAACATCAAGGAATCATGTAAAGATCATTAACATCATAATAGCATCATAGCTTTTCACGGAACATATCTCATCTCTATCTCGTAGGAGACTTTTAATACTCTTTAGCTTTCATCTTTTGGAATGTAAGAAGGTCATGGGAATTACCGGAAAGAAATTACAACATATCGAAATCATGCCTTTGAGTGAAGGACTAGCCTTACATACCTTTTTGTCTCCTTAACCTTATCGACTAAATGGATTCCTTCAAAGTTGGCGATTATACATTCAAGAGAATTCATACTAAAATTAGATAATCGATAATATACTTAAGCTTAAGCTAAAGCTAATGAAAATTGGGCAGCATTTCCTTTGTTTCTACAACTTTCTCCATATAATATAACAACTCCCAACATCAACAACAACATCCACAATATCATGATCAATAAATTTGTTAAGCTAGTTATTATTCAATTCTCAAAATTCCCTCTTCAAGTCATCCTTAACCATGGTGATCACCCAACATCGTATTCATTTACATATAACGCTTCTTCAACACTCTTAATATCATTCATAACAAAATTATACTCATAACATGTCAATAACTATGATTCAAATCAAATTACCACTCAAGAATTTCACTATTCTCATATTTGTACTCCATTTTCTACTTCCTTCCATAATCCAAGTCTCTCAACCATTCAATACTTTTAATAGCATGAAATGAACATAAAACTCACCTTTCATTGTGTAGAAATGGGTTTCTGGATGGAAATGCTTCACTTGGAGAAAACCCTAACTTCAATTCCAAAAAAAATTCTAGCTTCCATCAACCCTAGTTAGCATTCACTTCCATCAACCCTAGTTAGCATTCTTGTACTTGATTCTACTAGTTTTTGGTTTTTGATCTTTGATTTCCCTTGAATTTGTGTTAATAGGAGGTATGGAGAGTTCTAGAGGTTTCAAGAAGTGAGTAGAAAATGAGAAAATGAAAATAATAACTTGGGGTCTTATATTTATAATTGGAAAAATCTGACCCGTCACGGATTATACGGACACTTATACGGTCCGTATAAAGTTATACAGTCCATATAAGTGACCGTGAAATTGCATCAACAACCATCCTTTCTGTACCATTATACGGTACCTTATACGGTCTGTATAATTTTATACGGTCCGTATAAGTGACCGTATAATACTCCCAGTGATCACCCCTCACTGTGACGGTTATACGAACCATTATACGGACCGTATAAAGTTATACGGACCGTATAAATGGTCGTATAACCCACCTTTTTCCGAAGTCGTTCTCCTTGATTTATTTGATCTTCGATCCTTATGGAACCTTTTTAACACTTACTTAACACTTCATTAGCAATCTAAGGGGCCTTATAACTTTTCCTCAAGACATTATTAAGTCAACATTAGCTCGGTACTTTGCAAAACCTCTCCAAAACACGACTTACACTTTGCTTTCCTTAACGAACTCTATTCTCTTACCTCAAATGTCTTTGGAATCTTAATTAGAATCGTTAAGTAGCCCTTCTTACTTGTAAGGACATCACATACATCTTACCCTGCATTAGTCTATTTACCACACAACGACATGAAATTTTTCGAGGTGTAACAATTCTAGTCGAAGGAGACCACCAATACCGCAATGCAGCCAGTGCGGTAGATTATATTCGGGTCAGTGTCGCCGAGGATCAGATGCTTATTATGCCTGTGGTCAGGTTGGGCATATGATGCGTGATTGTCCGTCGATGGGTGGTAGAGTTGGGGCTCAGCCCATGGGATCAGTAGTAGGTTCTTCTTCATCCGTGCGTCCCGTAGAGCAGACTCCTCAGGCTTCAGCAGTTCATGGTAGAGTCAGAGGGGTAGCATCTAGTTTGAGTGGCCCCCAGCAGCCCCGTATTTATGCTTTAGCCGAACGCCAGGATCTTGAGTCCTCCCCTGATGTGGTTACAGGTATATTGACCATATTCTCTTATGATGTCTATGCATTGATTGATCTAGGTTCTACCTTGTAGTATATTACCTTTATGTTGATGGACGTATCGGGGTAAAACTCGAGCCAATAAAACCTTTTGAGGTATCCACTCCTGTTGGAGACCCAGTGATAGCTAGACAAGTATATAGGAATTGTGTGATTGTGGTATGTGATCGTCAGACTAGAGCTGATTTGATTGAGTTGGAAATGTTAGATTTTAATGTGATTATAGGCATGGATTGGTTGGTCTCTTGTTACGCTAATGTGGATTGCAGAACAAAAATGGTTCGATTCCAATTTCAATGAGAACCAATGCTTGAATGGAAGGGCAATATAGTGACTCTGAGGGGTAGGTTTATTTCCTACCTCAAAGTAAGGAAGATGATTGCAAAAGGCTATATTTATCATTTGGTTCGGGTTCATGACACTAAAGCAAAGCCTCCAACTCTTCAATCCGTCCCGATAGTAAATGAGTTTCCAGATGTATTTCCGGATAAACTTCCAGGCCTTCCCCCGGAACGAGAAATTGACTTTACTAGTGATGTGTAGCCGGACACCGAGCCTATATCTATTCCTTCTTATAGAATGGCTCCTGCAGAGTTGAAAGAACTAAAGGCACAACTGAAGGATCTGCTAGAGAAGGGATTTATTAGGCCCAGTTCATCACCATGGGGAGCACCTGTCTTGTTTGTAAGGAAGAAAGATGGCTCCCTATGAATGTGCATCGACTATAGGCAGTTAAACAAGGTGACAATCAAGAATAAATATGCACTTCCGAGAATTGATGATTTATTTGATCAACTACAAGGTGCTAAATGATTTTCCATGATTGATCTGAGATCGGGGTATCATCAAGTCAGAATTAGAGAAGAAGATATTCCGAAAATGATTTTCAGGACCATATATGGCCATTATGAATTCCGGGTGATGTCATTTTGGTTAACTAACACCCCGGCAATGTTTATGAATCTGATGAATAATGTATTTAGGCCCTTTCTAGATCTATTTGTGATCATGTTCATCGATGACATTTACGGTGTATTCTCGGTCAGAAACAGAGCATGCAGACCACTTGCGTATTGTCCTTGGAATTCTTTGGACTCGGGAACTGTTTGCCAAATTTTTGAAATGTGAGTTTTTGTTGAATTCTGTGACTTTTCTGGGCCATATTATCTCAGCTGATGGTATTCGCGTAGATACTCAAAAGATTGAGGCTGTGAAGACTTGGCCGAGGCCTACAATTCCAATAGAGGTTCGAAGCTTTCTGGGATTGGTAGGTTACTATAGAAGATCTGTGGAAGGATTTTCTTCTATTTCAACACTATTGATGAAGTTAACACAGAAATTAGCAAAATTTCAGTGGACCAATGCTTGTGAGCATAGCTTCCAGGAATTGAAGGATAGATTGACTTCAGCCCCAGTCCTGACACTTCCAGAAGGATCAGAAGGCTATGTTGTTTATCATGATGCCTCTGGTGTTGGGTTGGGCTATGTATTGATACAGCATGGTAAGGTTATAGACTATGCCTCTCGACAGTTGAAAAAACATAAGAAGAACTACCCAACCTACGATCTTGAATTGGCAGCGGTTGTTCATGCTTTGAAGATATGGAGATATTATTTGTATGGCGTTTATGTTGATATTTATATGGACCATAAGAGCCTCCAGTATAACTTCAAGCAAAAGTAGTTGAATCTACGACAAAGGCGATGGTTAGAGCTATTGAAGGACTATGATGTGAGCATACTATATCATCCGGGAAAAGCAAACCTAGTGGCTAATGCTCTTAGCCGCAAATCCATGGGCAGTTTATGTGATGTCCAGCCGGAGGAGAAACAATTAGTCCGCGAGCTCCACCAGCCAGCCAGCCAGGGAGTTCGTTTAATTGATTCAGGCAATGCATGAGTTGTTGTTCATAATGCATCTGTTTCATTCTTGGACATGGAGGTGGAAAGGCGCCAATATAAAGATCCCCAGTTGAGTCACTATCGAGATACACTCCCTTAGAAAGAGAAGTCACCATTTAAGGTTTCTGTAAATGGAGTTCTCAGGTACCGAGGCAGGCTATGTGTTCCAGATATTGTAGGACTAAGCCGTCAGATTCTGGAAGAAGCCCATTACTCTCGTTATTCTATCCATCCAGGAGCGACGAAGATGTACCATAATCTTAAGTTAATGTATTGGTGGGAGGGAATGAAGAAAGATATGGCAGAATTTGTGGCTCAGTGTCCAAATTTCCAGCAAGTGAAAATTAAGCATCAAAAACTCGGAGGATTTTTGCAGGCCATGGAAATTCCAACCTGGAAATGGGAGATGATCAACATAGATTTTATTGTAGGTTTGCCTCGTTCTCGGCGTAAGTATGACTCCATATGGGTAACCGTGGACAGACTTACGAAATCGGCCCATTTTCTTCCAGTCAGAACTACATATTCAGTAGAAGATTATGCAAGGTTGTATCTTAAAGAAATAGTACGACTTCATGGTGTCCCAGTGTCTATTATCACAGATAGAGGAGCATAATTTACTGCTAGATTCTGGAAATCCTTTCAAGAAGGTTTGGGAACTCAAGTGAGACTTAGTACTGCATTTAATCCACAGACTGATGGATAAGCTGAACGCACTATTCAAACCTTGGAAGATATGTTGCGAGCATGTGTATTGGATTTCGGAGGCAATTGGGATGATCATTTGCCACTTATTGAATTTGCTTATAACAACAGTTACCATTCCAGCATTCAGATGGCTCCGTATGAAGCCCTATATGGAAGGAAGTGTAGGTCCCCAATTAGATGGTTTGAAGTCGGAGAGACACAACTGATAGGTCCAGAATTGGTTCAGCAAGCGATGGGAAAGATCAAGCTTATGAGAGACCGATTGTTGACAGCCCAAAGTCGCCAAAAATCTTATGCGGACAACCGCCGACGAGACTTGGAATTCCAAATCAGTGACTGGTTGCTCTTAAAAGTGTCGCCGATGAAAGGCGTGATGAGATTCGGCAAGAAGGGCAAGCTCAGTCCCCGGTATATTAGGCCTTATAAGATTGTACGCAAGGTGGGCCAAGTGGCTTATAAACTGGATTTACCTCTAGAACTTGAATCGGTTCATCTAGTTTTTCACGTATCGATGCTCCGTAAGTGTATGGGAGATCCTTCGAGAGTCGTGCCAGTAGGTGATGTCCAAATTACTGAAAAGTTAGTTTATAAAGAGGTACCTGTTGCTATATTGGATAGGCAAGTGCGGAAACTCAGAAACAAAGAGATAGCCTCAGTTAAGGTCCTATGGAGAAACAATAATAAAGAGGAAATGACTTGGGAAGCGAAAAAAAAAATGAAGTCCAGATATCCACAGTTATTTCCACCCCCGGAAGAAATTCAAGATGAGACACCCTTGTCGTAAGGTATGTAGTACTTTCTTTTAGTGCTTTTGGTCGTGTGTGGCCATGTTTTCTTGTTGTTGTTATTGTGGCCCTGTGAGGCCATGTTATTTTGGGGTGTTATGACAGGATAGTAGTATCATATTACAGGGGAAACTCTGGCAAAAATTTTTGTAGAATCCCCGAGAACTTAACATTCGAGGACGAATGTTCTGAAGGGGGGGAGAATGTTACACCTCAAAATTTTAGGGTTTTGCATGGTAAATAGACTAAATTAAGTTAAGGTGTATATGGTGTCCCTACAAGTAAGAAGGGATACTTAATGATTCTAATTAAGATTCCAGAGACATTTGAGGAGAGAGAAGAAAGCTTGTTGGAGAAAGTTGAGGTAGAGAGTGTCTTACCCCATGTACAAATGTACCAGCAGGTATTCCTGGTAATTTACAGGATTTTAAGTTGAACGATCGAATCGATGAAATCTGAACTGAATCAGGAAAATTCTACAGACACCAATCACTCTCGATGGGCCGTCGACATGTGGACGGATCATCACTATGTACCGCCAACATGTTCCTGCAGACTGAGATCTGCAGGCGCAATTCGAAGGGTCAAGTCGACGAATTGTCGACACATCGACGCTGCATCATCACTATGTACCGCTAACATGTTCCTGCAGACTGAGATCTACAGGCGCAATTCGGAGGGTCAAGTCGACGAACCGTCGACACATCGACGGGACCGTCGACCCAACCGTCAACATGTTTCTGCAATCAGGTATTTACAGGCGTAAGTCGACATGTTGACAGGTGGTCGATGAAGCAAGTCGACGAACCGTCGACACGTCAACGGGTCATCGACCCACTCATCGAACCGCTTCTCTGAAACCTTCTAGTTTCAGCTATAAATAGATGACCCTTGTCCATAATTTTTGAATTTCACTTTCTCTCTAAGTCTTGGAAGATCTAGAATATTCCTCACACCATATTATCATATATCTAGGGGAAATCAAGGATTAAACACCAAGAATTAGCAAAATCAAGTGTGTGGATGCTCTCACTAGGGTTTGTGGAGATCAAGAAGTTCTTTTGTATTGAAGTGGGGTTTCTCTCCAAATGAAGTATTGTCACCCAAAGTCCATTCCTACATCATCAAAGGTGAGTTTTATGTTCAATTCATGTTATTAAGAACATTGAGTGGTTGAAAGACTTGGATTATGGAAGGAAGAAGAATATGGAGTGCAAATATGGACATAGTGATATTCTTGAATAATGACTTGACTTGAATTATAGTTCTTGACATGTTATGAGTACAATCTTGTGGTGAATAATACAAATGATGACAAAGGAGTGTTATTTGAGGATGAATAGGGTGTTATGTGAAGAATAAATATGATGTTGTATTATAGGTATCGTTATGGATGATTTTGAAGGTGGGTTTGAGAAGTAAACAATGTTTAAATTAAAGAATCTACTGATTATCATATTATGGGTGTTCCTATTGATGTTTGGGAGTTGTCTTATTTTATGGAGGAAGTTGTCGAAACAAAGGAAATGTCGACAAATCTTCATTAGCTCTTAGTTGTTTTAGCTTAAGCTTAAGCATATTTCCGGTTTACTATTCTTAGTACAAGTTCTCTTGAAGGTAGAATCGCGAGCTTGAAAGGCAAACAATTAGACGATAAAGTTGAGGAGACATAAAGGTATGTAAGGCTAGTCCCCTTCTTTCAAATGCATGACTTATTTACTATAATTTCTTTTCTGTATTCCCATGACCTTCTTACATCCCTAAAGATGAAAGTTAAAGATCCTTAAGAGCTCCTTATGAGATAGAGATGAGATATATTCTATGATAATGATGATGATAATGATGCTTTCATGAGCCTGATAATCCTATGTTTATGATTTCATTGACGTTATTCCTTGTTATTGCTTCACCTCATGATACTAGTTCTTTCAAGGCGAGGCATGGAAATGATGATTGTTCCATAACATAATCGGAGGTTCCCCACCTTACGTCACTCCGATAGAGTTACAGTTTTTACTTGGGATCTTATGCATGCTTCATGTTAAGTATATGATGATGATTACACCGTGCCTAAACGGTCGGGCAGCATCGCTAAGGCGGGCGGCTTACTACATCGTGTCTATATGGCACGGGCAGCACCACTGGTGGGCTGCATGAGATGGTTACCCTGGACGCGGCCGGACGAGGGCTAATGATGTTATTGATTCAGGCAATTTATGTATGTTTGTACGATATGTTTTAAAGGTAAAAGTGAGCATGCATGATTACGCCTCAAGAGGCAAGCAGTTATAGTTATCTTTTCTTCTTATGCTTCCTATATTTCCTTATTATGTTACCATATATGCCTTACATACTCAATAAATTGTTCGTACTAAATCCCTTTCTTTTTATGGACGTTGTGTTCATGCCCACAGGTAGATAGGGAGATGGTGCAGACGCTTAGGAGCTTACTCAGCACATTACAAGAGCCCCCCACTACTCCGGAGGTGCAGCCTATTGGTATATTTCTTTTGCGTACAGATGTGGGGCATTGAAGGGTCCTGTCCCATCACTATGATTCCAGTATTCCAGTTAGAGGCTCGTAGATACATATGTGTGGGTTGTAGATGTTATGTGACCCCTTCATTGTAGATTTTATGCATCATTTTTGTAGCCTTATGGGTCTATACTTATATATGTTTTGGGAAATGTTTGGAGATTGTTCCATGATAAGTTTGTGTTGAGAATGATATATGCCAAGGTTGAGTATAATAGTCAGCATGATAAGCGGTGATCGGTAGTCAGTTCCGTGTACCCATCACGGCCTCTAGTTGGGTCGTGACAACCTCTACGCAGAAAAGGCCCAACACAGTAATTTATATATATACACGCAAGCCGACAGGCCGCTACTAATGTCTACAAAAGATCACACCACCAACAAGGCCACAACAACAGCACCAATACCAAACTAAAGCCGACAAGGCCGCATATAATATCTATACATATAACACCTATCTATGAGCCTCTAAGAGTAAGCATAAACGTAACGTAGTGGTCAGGACAGGGACCCTCCATACCCAAAAGATATTGATAAAGCATGTATATCGTAGCATACCAAAACCGAGCAATTTCCAAAACAAGTGGAGCTTGCAGATTATTTACTGAACTGTGCAAGCCTAATCAGATGGTCCTACAACTTCCTGTCAAGACTTGCAGCATGAAATGCAGCATCCCGTGCAATGAGACATCAGTACGGATGAAAGTATTGAGTATGTAAGGCAGGAGTACACTAACTAACTAGGAAACGTAGTAGAAGAAGAACCATATGCAATGCATGTTGTAGTTTAAAATCATGAATATACATATGTATATATATAAGTAAAAGTAACATCATCATTATAACATACCCGGGCTTAACAGAACTCGGTGTGAAACATACCCGACTATAATAGGACTCGGTGTGAAACGTACCCGACCATAATAAGGCTCGATGTTATCGTACCCAACTGATTAATGGTGAGTGATACACACACACACATATATATAGTGCACTCTAGTGCCGTACCCACCGATTATAGCTAGGGGTGTGTCATTATATCATATACATAAACATATATAGCGCACATTAGTGTTGTACCCACAGATTATTGTTCGGGGTGTGTTATAATATAATATAATATAATATAATATAATATAATATATATATATATATATATACACATGCTTGATGATCTCGTAGAAATAATGTATAAGCATATACTTAGTCTATCATGTATATCAAATGACTAACTTGTTGTATCATGAATCGGACAACATCTCCCCTGTTTCTACTACTTTAATAAGTTCACAATCCCATGAACAACAATAATCATACTTAATTTACCATAATTATCTTGAAACAACTTTCATACGGCTCGCACAATACCAACAATGACATAGGTCAATTAATGAAACCAGTACCAAACACGACGAGTGGTAAGCTTGGTTTGCAACCAATAACCACAAGAACATACATAACCACCTAATCTACATCTCCAGCATATTATCATATTAAAACTATCCCAATAATGTAACACAAGACATCCGGCAACTACTTTACTATTCCCGATTCACCGTCTTGTAAGTTCTTACTAAAATAGCGTATCTAAAGCCCACATAAGCTTATACACATGGAGAGGGGAAGAACCCTTACCTTATATGCCTATATCTAATCTTCTTCTACCTTACTCATTCCACTTTCGAGTTTTAAATAATTTTGGGACTTCATCCTAACCACCTATAAGCATGGAGGTAACCTCGTTTTCCCCTACTTATGTCTTTTAACTTGCAAGCTTTCGAACACATGAAATCACGGGATGTAACAGCGTCATTCTACCTTTATATAAAATGAGTGTTTTGGAAAAAGGGGTTCGCCTCCTAGGTGGGATGTAGAGAGGTGCCCGCGCGATCCTTTATTTGGGTCGTGATAGTGGTCCATCGGCGCATGTATTGTGCAATGAACCACTCGGAGGCTTCTTCGATCAAGCTTCGATTGAATTACCTCATGATGAGTGCTTTATTCCTCAGTTGGTCACGAGATCGCAAGTGAGCCTTGGGATTTCTCGTTCCATTGAACATCTCGAATTTGTGCACTTTGAATACCTCAGGTAAATCCAAATCTAGATGCATATTGAGGCTGTGATAACTTAGATAAGTCGCCTTACGAGTGGCTCTTGTAGATTGTTCGAGCATTTCTTCCACTTTGCGCTCCATTTCTTTATATCGCCTATCTTGCTCAGTTCTTCAGGCCTTCTTTCCATCTCTTCATAGTGGTCGAGCTCATGGTGCTCTGGGAAAAGATGGGGTGATAAAAGTATGGAAGGGTACTGTTGGATGTGCGGGGTGGTTTTTAGGTATGTAGGTGGTTCATTAAATTGGTAGAGTTATGGTGCTTGGGTGGATAGCAAGGTTGGTGTAAGCGGGTTGTGGTGCTTGGTACGATGGCACAGAATGAGTAGTTCTAGGGATTTGGGTAGTGTTGAGGGGTGGTGAAGTGTGGTATGATGTACCAATGTGGGGTGGTGCAGTAGTGAGTGGGTAGCATGGTCCCAGCAGGGTAGGTAGGTAAGCGATCAAGTAATGGGGAACTCACAGATGGAAAAGACGGAGGAGTTCTTCTTGCCTCAACAGATGTTTCTTTGGCTGCATTGGCCATCTCAGATCTTGTGAACTTCTCTTAAAGATCAACAACTTTCTAGAGCAACACTGTGATCACATCCTCGGAATGCATTTCCTCTTTTGGGTCTGGGGATACAGAGTCCTTTATGACGAGTTCATTCTTCTTGTGTTCGTTTTTCAAAGTACTAATCATTTTTTCCTAGCCTTGGTCTTACTCGCGAAGGGTGCTATTGCAGCTTTGGATCTAGTGAAGTAGGATAGCGTGACATGACACGGATCAATCTCTTTCTATAAAATAAGAAAAACTCAAAGGCAAATGGCGTTAGTACATTAGTCAATAATAAGCAATGCAAGATATCACACGTAGTTTGCAAATAAGCACATAAGGCACAAAAGATTCATGTATTCGATTCGAGTGTTTGATTGATCCTTTCTTCCGAGGTTTTGGTATTTTGAGTTATTTGTAGATTTTGGTTTGGGGAGTCTATGGTTGACTTGCTTTAACCGGTCCTCTTGACGCTTCCTTCTACTTAAAATGGGAAATATATATTTTATATTATGTAGGGACTGAGTCTTATGTAGATTGCCTATGTATCCCTCTACAGGTAATTAGGTCCTTCCCTAGTTCGGTTTATATAAAATATCCCCTAATTTTGTTCTACCAAAAACCCTTCCCAGACTAGGCCCGATAAGGGCATCCTATGTATCCCTTCTTGGGACATCAGGTCGGACGTAATTTCTTTTACATATAGGAGGAGGGGATAACATTTGACTTGAAAAAGGGATGCCTAGACCTACCCAAAAGATGACCTCTCCTTGAGATCAAAGCGGATTATTGTTCTTAGAACCACACATTTGGTCAAAGGCCTTATTTGGTCGAAGGCCTTACTTCTTAGTAATGAGGAGGGAACACTACCCGAATTTTCCTAGTATGGACTAGATGCTCCAACACAAACTTGAAAGCTTCGCATTCTTCGATGTCATGCCCAGGTGCCCCAAAATGAAACAAGCAAATTTTCCTTTGACTTGGGCTACTAGAAGATGATTTCCAAGCTATCTCAATTGGGTAGATTTTCCCAGTGCTTGCTAGCTTTTGGAAGAAGCCTCATATGAGTCTTTGAAGACGGTGAAGTCATGGCGCCAGATTTGAGTGTCTAGCGTGATTCCCTCACTTAGGATGATTGGGTTATAGGCCAACAAAGATTGCGGTCCCTACAAATTATGGATCGTCTTATCAGTGATCAGTCTTATAATCCTCCTCTCCATCTATCAGAGAAAAAAGAACGAACGGATCTTGTAGGATGGTGATTAAAGTGCAACGAAATGCCTTAAAGTTGAATATGGTTTGCGAAGCATCTGGATTACCGGTAATCTCCCATTCCCGCCGTCGAGAGACTTTAATAACTATAGCATCCCAGAAACGGAGAGTTGAGGTGGTTAGACCTATACCCCGAAATGCAACTAAAAATTTCTCTCGATCACTCTCTAATAAAAAGCAATTTTCCCTTTCGGAAAAATTCAACTTGGACTTCTCTTCTTTCCTAAGCGGAGATTTGGACTACATGGATCTAAGCAACCCGCCAAGTACAGACAGGTTCTTAACAAAACGAGAAACGCACCTATTATTTTAATCGCCAATTAAATACCAAACAAGATGAGAAGTTATGGACCCGTGTAGGAAAGAGTGATAAGGCTCAGATTTCAAAGTCAAGGTGCCTTTCCCTTTTCCTTTTTTCTGCCTTACCTCTTACTGAAGTGAAACAACTGACTGTTGTTAGACTTAGAAAATCTTAGGCCAAACTAAATGTTGATCAGTGAAGACAAGAAAGCTTTTAAGTGTAGACGACTCCTTGTACTTGAAATTCCATTCCTTTATCTGGAGGGCCATGCATTCATCAGCAGTGTGGCTCAGGTTGATTCTTATGGAATGGGCACTTGTTGTGTGCATAGATTGGAGCGCAAGGTTGTAGCTTTTCATAACTAGAGCATGTGGTCCCCACAGCTTCTCGTAGATCTCCTCGCATCGTACATGCTTTGGTGTGACTCGGTAGGGGCACGCATGGGCTTTGAAGGCAATTGCCCGCCAAGTTGGTGATGGTGGGCAAACGAACCCTTGTTGTATCTCATAATTATCAGCTTCAGCAGCAGAGGCAACAGTGGTGGCCTCTTTGGACGGCCAACTTTGTTCTTCTTCATAAGGTTCAAAATCCTCTTTGTGATCCTCAGTTTCTTGTTTAGGCGTTTTGGATTTGCCCAGAAGTGGTACGTTGCATTGTACTATTCCCTTGACCCTATCTGAAAGGTTCTCACGATATCATTCAAACTAAGTAGCCTATTTTGGTGGGCTACCAGGCACGTCCAAGATTCGGTCGACCTCTTTGGTCTTTGCCTTGACCAAGTTGACCTTCCCTTCTAGCATACGGATCTTCCTACGAAGTGAATCCTCATTCTCCTCCCTGCTAACTGAGTTAACAATGGGGGTGGTGTCAATTTGGTTCTCTTGAACTTCTATGATAGCGAGCCAACCTTTAGAGGAATGTAAATGGTTAGTCTTTTAGTATATGGTGCTTTTTTGGCTATTTTGGTATTTCTTTGTATTTCCTTCGGGTAGTGATCGGAATAAAAGATCAACCAATCATTTGAATGGAATACATAAAGCACATAAGCATATAATCACACAATCAATAATTGCATATGCTACTCGTATTCTTAAGACCTTTTTAAACCAAGGCCCTCTAATCGATTTGAAACATAATTGTGCCAATTGTATCGAACCATTGCCCCATAAATCATAGTTTTAGTTAATAATATTTTCTCCAAAGGGGTTACAAAATATGATAAAGGATAAAAGTAAAATCAGTAGAAATGACCTCCAGTGGCAGATGATGAAGCTCTCTTGGTCCTAGCCTGCTTGGCCCTTCTAAGTGCGTATATGAATCATGAGATGAGTCGATGTCAACAATACATCCATCAAGAACCCTTTCTCTGTGAATGTCATGGGTGCGATTTCATCTATTGCTTTCTTCATGCGATCATCAAGATCTTCTAAGCACTCACGTATGAACCCCAACTCATGTGTCAAGCTAGCTATGATGGCTTGATCACACTTAATCTTTTCCAAGTATTTAGCATCCCTATCATCAGCTTGCCTTTGAGTCTAACAGTCCTTGATCTCATCCTTGGAGGACTTGTCTTGGACGTAGTGATAAAGATTGGGTCTAAGGACGCGGGTGCCTTGTAAATATGGCCTCAACCAATCCTTATAGTCTTCGTCACACCCAGGGTGAAACCTATCATGAGCCAAACTCTCGAGACCCAAGTTATGCGACCATTCCACTTTCGGAGGATATCCCCATTATTTTGAACCTTGTCCTCTTCGTAGTCCACCATATACTCTCCCATGTTCCCTACTTGGGGTATTATTTGGGTTTTACCAAATTGTCTCAAGACCCTGGCAGGTGCATAAGAGCAGATCCCTCGGATTCCTATAAATGGTAGGAATGTGCACTTTTTACCTTTAACTACAACTCGCTTGAATATGAAATCGGGGAACATCCATTTTATGTTTCGTTCCTTAAGCCTTGAAAAGATGAAGGCCCAACCCTGTTTGGTTTGATACCCAAAATTTGGACAATGGGATTTGAGTCTATCCTTTCTATTTTGGTCGCTTAGATATTAGGACCCTCAGATTTGTTCAAATGTTTGATGATCCACCACTGTAATATTAGATTGCACCCTTAAAAGTACCTATAGTGGTTTCGGCATAGGCTTAAGGCTCGGTACATATCAGCAAGGATGATGGGGACTAAGTCGAAATATTTGGTTTCTTCACTTGTGGTTATGCCATGAAACATAGCATGGGTGACAAAAATAACTCGGGTATCTATGGCTTTATGTCTATCTTTGGGAAATATCATGAGTCCCAATAGGCGTGGCTAAGGCTAAGGGTTGGGTAGCTTCCCAATTAGCAAAGGTTCGAAATTCTATTGAATACTCCATGAATCCCCTTTTGTTTCCAAATCAGTTGTACAAATCCCTAAAGACTACGGTCAAACGGAAGATCCAATTGGCATGGGATAAGGATAGTAGTTTTATGATTTCGTCGGGGGTGGGCTTATGTGGGATTAAGAGGTTATGGTCGGGTTTTTCAGCCTTTTCAAATAGGTTCTAATGTTGTCTATGCGATCTCAGAGTTCCTCCAAAGTCGAGGTCATCTCTATTTCTCCGAACCTAAACACCATTCTATCACAGTCCCAATACCCAAAAAGTGTCTCAATTAGTTCCCTACAACCCTTCATAGTTATCAACGAGGGTTGATGTCCTAAACAGTCTGTGACTTTCTTTTGTTGATCAGCATTTAACCAACCCCACCGAATGCTTAGCATATCGGGAGCCTCGAGGACCATGTCGAACTTTTGATTAGCTGGCGTCTACAAAATAGAACACGATTAATTGCCCCCTCCCCCTAAAGGCAATGATTCAACACATAGGCATAAATATGTTTTGAATTAACATATAGTGGGATGTAATGTCTTCGGGTCATAGACCGTCTTGACAAAAGGTAGTCTCTTAATGGGCTTACATACTTCTCATATATCCAAGCCCGTATGGGCAAGCATGCACTGGTTCGTTAGGAATTGGCTTCGCTCTATCCTAGTCAATACTAGAGTGGCTTTTCAAATGACTGGGACTCGAGCGGACTACTCGAGGTGAATTTCTGTCGGCTATTAGACGACCACGTACCAGCTCTGCCTTCAACGTGTCCCACAGAAAAGTATTTGGTTTTTTAGTGAAGGCTCGACGGCAAACTCGTATTTCGCCTTTGAAATCATGCAGTTTTTGCCAGTTTGGTGGAGTTTATGAGATGCATACAATGACAGTTATATATACAAGAAAGTAAACAAATAAGCAAGTAATTACAATAAATAGCATTATATTGAAATCCTTATGGTTAGAACCTATTTCAAAAGTCACCAGCGGAGTTTCCATCTATTACGGTTCACTTTTACGCGAGGCATAAAAGCTACTTCGAGGTTGTGGACTCTTTTTGGATTTTGTATTTCTTAGAGTAGCCACCTAATTTATAAGGGAAATTAGGAAAATCAAATTGAAAGTGTTTATTCAAACAAGAGAAAAAACTTGTCATGGCATATCATAAAATATTTTGGAAAAGTTCCTTTATTTGAAGATAGAAAGAGTTGAATTTTTCTTTTGAAAAATGTATATAATGTCACGACCCAAACTCGGGGCCGTGCGGGCACCTACATATTCCTACCTAGTAGGCGAATCCTTCCCTTACCAACTAACATATTGAATAACGAAATTAAATAAATTCATCAATAAACCATTCACCTTCATAAATGTGAAAATGTAAACAAGACTTTACAACGTTTTCCCCAAAATCTGGTCTAGACTAGTACAAGAGCTTCTAAGACATAACTAGAAATTGAGTGAAACGCAATAAACAATTAAATGGGACAACACTGTTGGAGTGAGATAACAGAGTCTTCAAGATAGTCCTAACCAATTCGCAGGCTAGAATTCCATAAACTCAACCTGAAACAGATCTACACCCCAAAAAGGTGTAGCAAGTGTAGAATCAGTACAACACTCGTATTGGTAAGTATCATAGGCGACAACAATTAGAAAATCATAAAATAAATAAATAATAACGGATAAGTATGGTAGGCAGCAAGATAGACAATAAACAATTGAACAAATGACAAAAAGGGAAAGAGAACTCCATCATCACCTACTCACGGCCACCAACTAGGTCAACCCGAACACCATTTACGATCCGCCTATACTCACTCGGAAGCAACAACCCAAATTAATCATGGTAGGAAAAGTTCTAACCCAATCGGAACCACACTAAGAGTAAGCCTCACCCTCCATCTAATGCACACCGTCACAACCTTAACCTACGCTCCTGTAATCCAACATTAGGATGACTACTAGCATTGAGGCATAAGATACACAGCTCAAGCTCCCCAACGCATTCCCCTAGAGCTTCTAGAACAACTCTAGATGTACCGCCACACTCAATCAATCAATTATACTAAGTCAGGAACGATTGAGGTCACACTTCCCATACCACTAATAAGCCAGAGAAATCGCCCAAAACTAATTTCAGTCCAACATATACAAAACGATGATTACCAACATCTTACCTCTGATCCCTCATAAGTCCGAAACACATTCTCAAGAACTACTATCAAGTACACATATCACCAAAGATAAACCACCAAGTACAAAACAATGTCGTATGTAAATATGTGATGAATGCAATGCAAATACATTGATACACATATGCTTCGGGTGGAATATCTCATCGCCTCGACAGTTATAAGCCATGGGGGATCGCTAAGTCCATGTACCTGCTGTGGAATGCACAACCCGACCCAATAGTCAGTGTTGCAGAATGTGCAACCCGATCCCAATCAGTATTGCGGTATGTGCAATCTGATCCAAGTAAGTGTTGTGGCGTGCATCCCCGATCCCAAAGTATGTATGAATAAGTGAATACGTAAGAACAATGACAGCATGGATAATGAATGAATGCTCGTGCCACAGATGGACCCGTATCACCACAATAATAACAACAACAACATCAATCCTAACATTCCTTTCTAACCAACTAGCCTTCCATAATGCATAAGATCCTCCAAATCCTATAGTAATCGCTAAACATGAATTCTTGAGTACTAACAGGCCACAAGCCTGAACACATAAGCCACAAAAGCACATAGAACATAACAAGGCGACAAGCCACAATCAACAACACCAATCCTAAGAATTCCATCCCAACTTCATACCCAACGGTGTACATGATGTCTCCATCAATCCCTAATTCAACTACCATCCTAAGTACAAATACCAATCTAGAATAACCATCCCAACCTCTTCGTCTGAACACCTAGGCATGTTTTCTCCATCATTTCTATCGCACATATATGAAGTACTAATCGGAGTCTACACAAGTAAACCGTAACCTACCTCGAGGCCGAACAGGTGCCACAAAGATGCTGTTGATCTTCAACCTTGCATTTTCGAATTGTGGCCCACAACAAAGGGCCTTGGGATGTCAAGGAAACCCGAAAGAACAAGAGTCAATAATCTAGGAATTTCATTCAAATTTTGGGTTTGTAAAGGAAAGATTCAAATTTATTCTCAACAAGGTTTTCTAGGTTTTTATGAACTAATAATCCAGGTTTTATTTCTAAATTAGTCACCTAAGTCATAAATATATTCTTCCCTTCCTAAAATTCAATTTTCGGGAATAAAGTTGAAACCCATTTACAAAATAGACGAAAACTCAGAAATTAGAGGTGGGTCAATCCTTATAACTTAACAACTTAAAGGGTTCTCCCAAGAATGTCTAGATTTTATGCTTAGGGATTCCATTTTATCATCTTAGACTTGACAAGAACCTCCATTTTTATTAGCTTGAAAGATGAACTCTTATTGAAATGGAACATCAAATGGAAGAGAGATGAAGTGGATGAGATAGAGGGGTTACCCTCTCCAAGGAACCATGAGATTTTCTCTCCAAATGTCACAGGTGGTGGCTGAGATTTTGGGTTTTGAGAAAAATAGGGTCAAATCCCGAAATGGGGTTTAAATACTAGGATAATTCTGCGTTATTCGCCGTGGCGGGATGCATGTCCGCCGCAGTGGTCACATTATGGTGGATCTAAAGGCCGCTATGGTAGTCCTATGCAAAATTTAATAGGCTGCTATGGCGGTTTAGAAAGCGGATGTGGCGGTAGCACCATGGTTGTCCTCTAGCCGCTATGGCGCCTTAATGGGCCCCAGTGGCCCTTTACGATATTAAGTCTTTCCAACATAGTTTTGGGCTGATTTAATAGGATAATATTCCCATGTGACTAAGTTGCACTGATCAAAAGACGTTTTGAAACGCGAAACTCGAGAAAAATCAAAATAATGGCCAAACGGTTCGATATATCAGATAGCAATTAAATAACTGTTCATCCGACGAGGAGGAATTTAACGGTAATGATTTTAAAATGGAATGAGGAATGGCCAGGGTCAACATTACAACATAGTACCCAACCAGCGTCTCAAATCGTTTCCCACATTTAAACTTGTAACGACCCATTTGGTCGTTTTAGTCTTTTTGATACTTTTAACCTTCCCTGAGCTTGTTTAGCTCACATTTGACTCGAGGGGACCACTGAAATTCTTCCCGGCATATTTGGATATGATTTGGATGACTTTGTGAAAAATTTAGGCTTAAAGCAAATAAGAGTTGACTCAAAGTTGACTTTTTGATAAATAGAACCTTTTCGGGAATCCGTCGATTCCGAGAGATCCATATGGTCTTTTGAAACTTGTGTGTATATTTGGTTTGGTTCCCAATGCACTCGAGTGCATTTTGGGGCTTGTGTTGGGAAGTTAGATTTGAGATATCAGGGGTTGACTCGATCAACGAGACCTCCATCTGGAATTTCGAGGCCACGAGTGTGTTCATAGCATGTTTTTATGTATGTTTGCATATATGGTATGTGATCATATGGCCTCTGGTGATAGTCGGAATTTCAGGTTGAGATTATGAAACTTGGGGATTCTGGTGTCTGCTGCCAACTATGGTGGCACCAGTACCGCGGTAGCGGTACCGCTTTAGTGTCCAAGTGTGAATTGGGAAGGACCGCTGTAGCGATCAAGGGACCGTTGAAGCGGCACCGCTGAAGTAGTAGAGTGGTCGCGGAAGCGATGACGGGCAGTTAGATTCATGAAATGAGTGTTAAAAGCCCTAAGTTCCTCATTCATTACCATTCCAAAAGTAGAGCTATTGGAAGCATTTCAATGCATTTCTTAGGGGAAAATCATTGCTAAGTCCTTCCATGTTCATTGCTTTTCCATATTCCATTAATCACCTTAGGAATCTATTATCATGCTAGTTTCATTAAGAGCTTGAGGATTAAAAGAGGGTTCAGTGGGCTCTTCATTTTAGGCTGTAAATCTTGATTTAGTGATTAGGTTAGTTTCATTCAGCATGAAATTGAAGATTAAAATTTATTATTGCATGATTCCTTCCTAATTATTAGCTAATTTAGGGAATTAGAAATTAGGGTTCATACCCAAATTTGGGGGTTTTACCTAGAATCAGAATTTAAGTGATTTGTTAGTTCTTCTAGATTATAATTGATGGGAATTGATCACCTAGAACATTAATTTCATGTTGAGACCTATAGATTTCTTATTCCATCTTTCTAGTTCATAAACCCCATTCCATAGGTTGGGATTTGGGTCTTGAATAGAAGTAAGGCTTGAATGATGTTTCTTCTTGATTCTAATATCATGATTCGGATATATTTAGAATTCCATTATCTGGAGGCTCAAGGAAAGGGGAAGACTAAGGTTTGATTATTGGAGACTTTCTTTGTTCGACTATCCAGGTAGTTTATGGTTTACCTTATGGTGAGACTTTGATTAGCGAAGCGTATGTTTAGATGATATTGTCAGAGAGTGCATGTAAACCCTTGGGTATGAAGTTAGGTTGGATATTGTCTTAGGTTGGGCCTTGTTGTATGATTTGGGGGCTGGCCACCCCGTTGCGTTAATTGACTTATCTTGATCTATTTAATTATTGGCTTGTTGCCACGTTGAGACAATAGGAAATTGTGGCTAGTGATATATCATGACTATGATATTGCGGTACCTCACATGATAGACATTGAGATCAGATTGTGATTTCATTGTGGCTTATTCTTATTATTGATATTACTTGTGTGCCCTGGGTGGTACTGTTTGGGATTAAATTGGTTATTGATATTACATTAAATCGTATTCATACTCATTTCCATGATTCATTAATATTGCATGGTTATGGTACTACTGATGATAAGTGAGAGAGTGTAGCCTCCGGTGTTTCTGCCGGAGAGCGTAAAAAAAAAGATGAGAGTCTGTGATCAGAGGTCATTTATGGGAACAGGCTGAGTGTACGTTGCCCGAGGTTTCTTGCTTGGAATGAATAATTGTACAATGCTCGAGGTTTCTTGCTGGGACCGAGAGAGTGCTTGTGATTCGAAGTCATTTTTTGGAGCGAGCGGTGCATGGACTTCACGGGTCCCCCATGGGTTGTCTTTGTTGAGATGTGATGTTCCATCATCAGAGTACATGTGTACGGTGCATTTGCATTGCATTCATCATACATACATTATTGCATTACATTGTACCTTTGGTTTCTGCTGATATATTGTGATACTATTGTGATATACTAGTTCGAAATTATTATACTAAGACTTAGCACAGTTGGGTTTAGATGCTATGACATAGGTGATGACTTGTTGTGATATGATTGTGATGTACTGGTTTGGATTGATTATACTGAGACTTGGCATAGTTGAGTTTAGATGCTATAACATAGGTGATGACTTATACTATGGATATGGATTCGTGTGGACTTGTAATTGTTGGTTTATGTGTTTATCTTACTTTGTTGTCCTGATAAATGTTAGCTAGTCTTAGTCGACCTATGATGCCTACCAGTACTTGTTTCTTGTACTGACCTGCACTTGCTGCATTCTTTTATGAATGCAGAGTACTGTGTGGGATCGACTTCTACTCCTCGTGGCTGATATTCGAGTATTGCTAATTCGAGTCCTTCAAGGTAAGCACGAGGACATTCGTTGCCCGAAGACTCTTCCTTTATTTATGCCTTGCTTTCCACTCCAAGACATGATTTTGAGACTATTGATGTATTATTATTCCGACTTGTAGTATTTAGTTAGATGCTCTTATATGATCAGACCAGATACTTGGGTGTATTTCATTTACTTCTCCATTTTCTTATATTATTATCGTGAGAATTACGTTATTCTATCTTCCTTCGCTTTATTTATATTTTTATGATTGTTGGGATAAGGGTTCGGCTACTGAGGTGGGAAAGGTAGGTGCCCGCACAACTTGTGAAATGGGTCGTGACAAGTTAGTTTCAGAGCCTTAGGTTACCCGATCTATAATACAAGAGCGTGTCTAGTAGAGTCTCGTCGATCTGTACGATGAGCTCCGTACTTATCTGCAATAGGCTATAGGACATTTAAGAAACTTCACTTTCTTTCATTCTTTTGTGCCACTTTATTCTAATTGGTATCTGGAACGATCGAATTGGTATCTAATTATTATCTCTTCTCTCACAGATAGTGAGGAATCGAGCCACGATAGCCCAAGATAAGGTGTCGGAGCCTGCAGCTATGGCTGGCACCAGGGTACAAGCGATAGTTAGAGGACGCGGATCGACTAAGTACGCAGTGCACCGACCGAGGATAGGCTCTGTGGTAGGACAGCGGCGTGAAAGATCTCCATCTCTAGAGCCTGAAGTTCAGTAGGTTCTAGACCATGCCGTCGGGGATGATGTGGCTCCTGCACGGGCACACCCCGAGGCCACTTTAGAGCAGATGATGCAGGATACTGCGGCTCATATTCTACTTCACTTGGATGCCAAGCAAGCTGCCGCTAGTGTTACTTCTTCGGGTGGAGGATCACAGACAAGAGGTGGGGCGCAGACCCCCGAGCCGAGCGGACCGTGCGGCATCCTCTCTGCGTCGCGCCGTAGCTCCACGTGTGGATGCGGTGCTGCGCCTGGGAGATAACCTTAAACCCGTGGCAGGCCCTATTATGACTTTGACTGCGCAGGAGCTGGTAGGGAGATTCAGGAAAATGGAGCCGTCGAGATTTGCTGGTACTCCAGGAAAGGATGCATATGTGTTTAAATTGGACATACATGAGTTGTTGCACAGGATGGGGATTTTTAAGACCTACGGGGTCGATTATGTGTCATACCAATTTCGTAGAGACGCGAAGACCTGGTGGAGGTACTTTATTTTTTGCAGACCAGAGGATTTTTCTGCACTTACTTGGACACAATTTTATCGGGCCTTCGTTAAGAAGTATGTGCCCTGAGCTTTAAGAGAGGCACGTAGAGATGAGTTCCTCCACTTGCAGTAGAGGGGATTTTCTATTGAGGCTTTTGTGACTCGCTATTTGTATTTGGCCAGTTATTCAGTACCCTTGATTTCTACCGAACCTGACAAGATTCGACGATTCGTTAGTAGGCTCTCTACTGCTCTTTAGATCCCATGCCTTTAGCTTGAGGCCATGGGTGCTTCCTTCCAGTCCATTGTTGATCATGCTTCCTTAGTCGAGGCTACTAAGGCTCGCGCATTTAGATGGGTTAGTGAGAAGAGTTTGGAGGTTATGATGGTTCCAGCACGAGGGCGCCCGACAGTTTTCGGCGGTATCCGTCCTATTACGCTGCCACTGTTCGGTCGACGCACACGAGCTTCTTCTAGGAGGCTATCCAGGCAGAAAGTTTCTGAGAGCTCATATTCTCGACCAGCAGACAGAGTTGTTCCACCTGGGTCTTTAGTTTCGGTTCATCAAACTCCACCTCCTAATGCTTGTTTTATGTGTGGAGCGCTTGATCATTATGCTCGACATTGTTCATGACCTAGGCAGGGTATCAGCCCAAAAAGACCCCAGTAGCTTCAGGTAGCTGAGGTAAAGCTTCTTCGAGAGACAGCACTCAGTCAGGCCGTGATGGTCTAAAGATTTCTAGGGGTTGATCCCAGGCCGGTAGAGGTAGGTCCCAGAGTTTGAGAGGTGGATCACAGTCTGGTCGTGGTGTGGCCCAGTGTTATTCGTTCCCAGGTAGACCCCAGGCAAAGGCCTCAGATCTTTGTTATTTCAAGTACCGTTTCTGTCTGATATAGAGCAGCGTCTGTATTATTTATTCCTGGATCCACTTATTCGTATGTGTCTGCATATTAAGCTGTTGGTTAGTACTTGACTTGTGATAGCATAGCGATGCACTATTCGGTGTCTACTCTAGATTAGAGATACATTGTGGTTGATCGAAATTACATCGGTCGTGCATGGTTACTTTTATGGGTTATAACACGTGGGTAGACTTGATGATACTTGATATGGTGGATTTTGATATTATTTTGGGTATGACCTGGCTTTCTCCTTATCATGCGATCTTGGACTGTCATTTCAAGACAGTCACTTTAGCCATGCCGGGCATTCTTAGACTTGAGTGGAGCGATACTCCTAGTCCCGCTCCGAAGAAGATTATTTCCTTTCTTCAAGTAAAGAAATTAGTCAACAAAGGGTGTTTAGCTTATCTAGCTCATGTGCGTGACACTACTGTTGCATTTTCACCCCTTGAGTCCATTCCAATTGTGAGCAAGTTATTTGGAGGTATTTTCGTCTGATCTGTAGGGTATGCCACCGATCGCGATATTGACTTCTGTATTGACTTGGATCCGGGCATTCGCCCTAATTCTATTCCGCCATATCGGATGGCACCTGTTGAGTTAAGAAAGCTCAAGGAGCAGTTGTAGAATTTATTCAGCAAGGGTTCATTAGACCGAGTGTCTTCCCTTGGGGTGCTCTTGTGTTGTTTGTGAAGAAGAAAGCTGGATCTATGAGGATGTGCATCGATTATAGCCAGCTGAACAAGGTTACTATTCAAAGCAAGTGTCCTATGCCTCGTATTGATGATTTTTTTGACTAGCTTCAGGGTGCTTCATTGTTCTCGAATATTGACTTGCGTTCAGGCTACCATTAGCTGAAGATCAGGGCTAAGGATATTTCGAAAATAGCTTTTCAGATGAGATATGGCATTATGAGTTTCTGGTGATGTCATTTGGGCTTACCAATGCCCCGACAGCATTCATGACTTGATGAATGGCATCATTAAGCCATTCCTTGACTCCTTTGTAATTGTGTTTATAGATGATATCTTGGTGTATTCCAAGAGTATATAGGAGTATGACACCCATCTTCGCACAATACTTGGATTGTTGAAGAAGAACAATTTGTTTGCTAAATTTTTGAAGTGCAAGTTTTGGTTTGAGTCTGTGGCATTCCTGGGCCACGTTGTGTCTAAGGATGGGATTATGGTTGATCCTCAGAAGATTGAGGTTTTGAGGGATTCGGCCAGGGCCACTACTGTGATCGAGATTCGTAGCTTCGTGGGGTTTGGCCAGTTACTACTGCCGATTTGTGGAGGGTTTTGCTTCTATTGCTTAATTATTAACCAGATTGAGTTAGAAGTATGTTCCCTTCCAGTGGTCCAAGGATTATGAGGAGAGCATTTAAAAGCTCAAGACCCTTCTGGCTTCAGCCTCGATTCTAGCATTACCCGTGGAGGGTTAGGATTTCTCTGTTTATTGTGATGCATCCCGTATGGGTTTGGGTGTTGTGTTGATGCAGGAGGGTAGAGTCATAGCCTAAGCTTCCTGTCAGTTGAAGATCCATGAGAGGAATTGCCTTACCCATGATTTGGAGTTATTGGCTGTGGTCTTCGCTTTGAAAATCTGGAGGCATTACTTGTATGGTGTCCATTGTGAGTTTTCACTGATCACCGTAGCCTTCAGCACGTGTTTACCTAGAGAAATCTTAATTCTAGGCAGCGCCGAAGGATGGATCTCCTAAAGGACTAGAACATTTCTATTTTTATCATCCAGGAAAAGACAATGTTGTTGTTGATGCCTTGAGTCACAAGGCCATGAGTATGGGGATTTTATCCCATTTGGTTTTTTTCGAGCATCCGTTGGCAATGGAGGTTCAGACTCTAACCAACAATTTCGTTCGTCTTGATATTTCAGTCCCAGGCAGAGTTTTAGCTTATGTGGAGGCGAGACTGTCCTTGTCTAATTAGATCAGGACTCATCAGTTTGAGGATGCTCAATTGAGCAAGATTCGAGATAGGGTTCTGAGGGGTGAGGCCAAGGAGTCCATGATTGATTCTAAGGGTACTTTGAGGATTAAGGGGCGCGTGTGTGTTCCTCGTGTTGGTGATTTGATTCATTTGATTTTGACTGAGGCCCATAGCTCTCGATATTCCATTCATCCGGGAGCGACTAAGATGTATCGGGACTTGAGGAAGCATTATTGGAGGCGTCGTATGAAGAGGGATATATCTGATTTTATGGCTAAGTGTGGTAATTGTCAGTAAGTTAAGTATAAGCACCAGCGACCCAGTGGTGTGCTTCAGAGGATGCCCATTCTCGAGTGAAAATGGGAGAGGATTGCCATGGATTTCATTGTGGGTCTTCCAAAGACCCTGGCTAAGTTTGATTCAATTTTGGTGATAGTTGATCAGTTGACTAAGTCTGCTCATTTTATTCGAGTTCAGGTTTCTTATTCTGAGGAGAAGTTAGCCAAGTTGTACATTCGTGATATTATGAGATTACATAGGGTTCCCATTTTTATCATATTTGATCGGGGTACTATCTTCACTTTCCATTTCTGGAGAGCTTTCCATGATGAGTTGGGTATCTGAGTGGATCTTAGTACAGCTTTCCACCCCCAGCCCGATGGCCAGTCCGAGCGGACCATCCAGGTGCTCGAGGATATGTTGAAGGCTTGTGTTATAGACTTTGGTGGTCATTGGGATCAGTACTTGCTGTTGGCAGAGTTTTCATATAACAACATTTATCACTCGAGCATCGGTATGGCGCCTTTCGAGCGTTTGTATAGTAGGAGATGTAGATCTCCGATTGGTTGGTTTGATGCATTTGAGGTTCGACCTTGGGGTACATATCTATTGAGAGAGTCTCTTGAGAAGGTGAGGGTCATTCAGGCTAAGCTTTTGGCAGCTCAGAGCTGACAGAAGATGTATGCTGATCGGAAGGTCCAAGATTTAGAGTTTGCCGTTGGTGATTAGGTTCTATTAAAGATTTCACCCATGAAAGGTTTTATGAGGTTTGGGAAGAGAGGTAAGTTGAGTCCGAGTTATATTGGGCCATTTGAGATCCTTGATCGTGTGGGTGATATTGCTTATGAATTGGCCTCGCCACCAGGCTTGGCGGGCGTTTATCCAGTTTTTCATATGTCTATCTTTGAAGAAATATCATGCCGATGGTACTTATATTATTCATTGGGACTCGGTATTACTTGATGAGAATTTGACTTACGAGGAGGAGCCTATTGCGATTTTGGATAGCCAAGTTCGAAAGTTGAGGTCTAAGGAGATAGCTTCTGTAAAGGTGCAACGAAAGCATCGTCCTGTTGAGGAGGCCACTTGGGAGACTGAGGCCACTTGGGAGACTGAGTCCAACATACATAGTATATATCCTCAGTTGTTTGCCGATTCAGGTACTTTTCCATTCTTTTCCCTTCGTCGCTCGAGAACGAGCGATGGTTTAATTGGTATCTGATGTAACGACCCGTTTGGTCGTTATAGTCTTTTGGGTACTTTTAACCCTTCGCCGAGCTTATTTAGCTTACATTTGACCCGAGGGGATCGTTGGCATGCTTCTCGAGGTATTTGGATATGACTTGGGTGACTTTGTGTGAAATTTAGGCTTAAAGAGAAAAAGAGTTGACTCAAAGTTAACTTTTAGGTAAACAGACCGTTTTCGGAAATTCGTCGATTCTGAAAGGTCCGGATGGTTTCTTTATAACTTGTGTGTATATTCAGTTTGGTTCCCAATGCGCTTTGGTGCATTTTGGGACTTGGGTTGGGAAGTTGCATTTAAAGTATCGGGGGTTGACTCGGTCAACAAGACCTCCGTTGGGAATTCCGTTGGGAATTCTGAGGCCACCAGTGTGTTTATAGTGTGTTTTTATGTATGTCTGCATATATGGTGTGTGAGTAAATGGCCTCGGGTGATAGTCGGGATTTTGAGTTGAGATTGTGAAACTTGGGGGATTCTGGTGTCTGGTGTCCGCTATGGCGTCACCAGTACCATGACAGCGGTACCGCTTTAGCGATTGCCCTGCCGCTGTAGCGTCTAAGTGTGAATTGGGCAGGACTACTGTACCGGTCAGGGAACCGTTGAAGCGGCACCGCCAAAGAGGTAGAGTGGGCATGGAAGTGGTAACGGGCAGTTAGATTCATTAAATGAGTGTTAAAAGCCCTAAGTTCCTCATTTATTACCATTCCAAAAGTAAAGCTATTGGGAGCATTTCAAGGCATTTCTTAGGGGGAAATCATTGTGTAAGTCCTTCCATCTTCTGCTATTCCATATTCCATTAATCACCTTAGGAATCCATTATCATGCTTGTTTCATTAAGAGCTTGAGGATTAAAAGAGGGTTCAATGGGTTCTTCATTTTAGGCTATTAAACCTTGATTTATTGATTGAGTTAACTTTATTAAGCATGGAATTGATGATTAAATCTATTATTGCATGATTCCTTCCTAAATAGTAGCTAATTTATGGAATTGGAAGTTAGGTTTCATACCCAAATTTGGGTGTTTTGCCTAGAATCTTAATTTAAGTGATTTGTTAGTTCTCCTAGCTTATAATTGATGGGAATTGATCACCAATTTTTAGTTCATAAACCCCATTCCATAGATTGGGATTTGGATCTTGAATAGAAGTAAAGCTTGAATGATGTTTCTTCTAAGGCTTAAATGATGTTTCTTCTTGATTCTAATTTCATGATTCGGATATGTTTAGACTTTCATTATCTCGAGGCTCAAGGGAAGGGTAAGACTAAGATTTGATTATTGGAGATTTTGTTGTTCAACTCTCCAGGTAGGTTATGGTTTACCTTATGGTGAGACTTCGATAAGCGAAGCGTATGTTTAGATGATATTGTTGGAGAATGTATGTAAAAAATCAGGTATGAATTTAGGTTGGATATTGCCTTGGGATGGGCCTTGTTATATGATTTGAGGGCTAACCACCCGTTGTGTTGGTGACTTATCTTGTTTTATTTACTTATTGGCTCATTTCCACGTTGAGACATCAGATATTGGTGATTAGTGATATATCATGGCTATGACATTGCGGTACTTTACTTGATTGATATTGAGATGAGAATTGTGATTCCATTGTGGCTTATTGTGTAGCCTTATTATTGATATTGCTTGTGTGCCATGTGTGGTACTGTTTGGGATTGAATTGATTGTTAATATTACATTTCATCGTATGGATACTCATTTTGATGATACATTGATATTGCATGGTTATGGTACTTATGATGATAAGTGAGAGAGTGTAGCCTCTGAGGTCTTTGTCGGAGAGCGTAAAAGAGAGATGAGAGTCTGTGATTCGAGGTCATTTACCAGAGCGGAAGGAGTGTATGTTGCTCGAGGTCGCTTGCCTGGAATGAATGTGTGATCAATGCCCGAGGTCTCTTGTCGGTATCGAGAGTGTGCTCGTCGTCGAGGTTGTTGTCGAGACGAGTGGTACATGTACTTCGCGAGTCCCTCATGGGTTGTGCTTCCGAGATGTGATGTTCCATCGGTCAAAGTACATGTGTACGGTGCATATGTATTGCATTCATCGTGCATACATTATTGCATTGCATTGTACTTTTTGGTTCCTTGTGATATGTTGTGATATGATCGTGTTGTACTGGTTCGAATTGATTATACTGGCACAGTTGGGCTTAGATGCTATAACATAGGTGATGACTTGTTATGATATGATTGTGATGTACTGGTTCGGATTGATTATACTAAGACTTGGCACATTTGGGTTTAGATGCTATAACATAAGTGATGACTTGTACTGTGGATATGGATTCATGTTGACTTGTACTTTGTGGGTTTGCATGTTTATCTTGCTTTGTTGTCTTTATATACGTTAGCTAGTCTTAGTCAGCCTATGCTACCTACTTGTACTTGTTGTTGTACTAACCTGCACTTGTTGCATTCTTTTATGAATGCAGAGTACCAGGTTGGATCCACTTCTACCCCTCGTGGCTGATATTTGACGATTGCTGATTCGAATCTCTTCAGGGTGAGCATGAGAAAGTTCGCTGCCCGAAGACTCTTCCTATTATTATGTCTTGCTTTCCATTCTGATACATGATTTTGAGACTATTTATGTATTATTATTCAGGCTTGTAGTATTTAGTTTAGATGCTCTTGTATGGCTAGACCAGATACTGGGGTGGATTTCATTTACTTATACACTTGTTTATATTATATTGTGAGATTTACATTATTTTACTTTCTTTCGGTATTTTCTATTTTTTATGAATGTTGAGTTAAGGGTTCGCCTATCGAGGAGAAAAAGGTAGGTGCTTGTACGACTTAGTGAAATTAAGTCGTGACAAGTTGGTATCCGAGCCCTAGGTTACCCGATCTATAATATAAGAGCGTGTCTAGTAGATTCTCGTGGATCGGGATGATCAGCTCTGTAGTTATCTACAAGAGGCTATAGGACATTTAGGAAACTTCACTTTCTTTCATTATTTCGTGCTACTTTATTCTAATTGGTATCTGAAACAATCGAATTGGTATTTGATTCTTAACTCTTCTCTCACAGATGCTGAGGACTCGAGTCACGATAGCCAGAGATCAGGTGCCGGAGCCTGCAGCTGCGGCTGGCACCCGAGGACGAACGACAGTTAGAGGGCGTAATCGAGCTAGAGGCCGTGGGGCTACACTAGTCAGGGGTAGGGCTCTTGCAGTAGGGAAGCGGCATATGAGATCTCCGTCTCCAGAGCCTGAGGTTCCGTAGGTTCGAGACCAGGCCATCGGGGATAATGTGGCTCTAGCACGGGAACACCCCGAGGCCACTTCAGAGTAAATGATACAAGATACTATGGCTCGTGTTTACAACAGTTGGAAGCCCAGCAGGCTGCCGCTGGTTTTACTTCTCTAGGTGGAGGATTACAGGCTAGAGATGGGGCTCAGACCCCCGTGCAGCGCATCCTGCAGCGGCTATAGCTCCACGGATGGATGTAATGCCAGCCCCAGGATATAATCTTTGACCCATGGCAGGCCCCGTTATGACTTTGACCGATCAGGAGCTGGTAGGGAGGTTCAGGAAGATGGAGCTACTGAAATTCGCTGGTACTTCTGGAGAGGATACATATGAGTTTATATTGGATATGCACGAGTTGTTGCACAGGATGGGGATTGCTGAGACCCACTGGGTCGATTATATGTCATACCAGTTTTATGGAGACGCGAAAACCTGGTGGATGTACTTCATTTCTTGCAGACCAGAGGGTTCTCCTCCACTAACTTGGACATAATTTTATCGGGCCTTTCTTGAGGAGCATGCGCCTCATGCCTTGAGAGTGGCACGTAGAGATGAGTTCCTCCAAATGTAGCTGAGGGATTATCTGTTGATGCTTATGTGACTCGCTATTTCCATTTGGCTCGTTATTCAGCACCTCTGATTCCTACTGAGCCCGACAGGATTCGACGATTTGTTGGTGGGCTCTCTACTGCTCTTCAGATCCCATGCCTTCAGCTTGAGGCCATGGGTGCTTCCTTCCAGTCCATTATTGAGCATGCTTCCTTAGTCGAGGCTGCTAAGGCCCGCGCATTTGGAGGGGTTAGTGAGAAGAGGCAGCGACAGTTTGGGGGTTATAGTGGTTCCAGCTCGAGGGGCGCCGGACAGTCTTCTAAGCAGTATCAGACTTATTCTGATCGTCCTGTACAGTAAGCATTACAGGCTTCTTCTAGTGGGCCGTCCGATCTGCTAGGTATGCCACCCGATCTCTTTATTTACTTTTGTATTGACTTGGATCCAGGAACCCGCCCTATTTCTATTCCGCCATATCAGATGGCACCCACCGAGTTGAGAGAGCTTAAGGAGTAGTTGAATGATTTATTGAGCAAGGGGTTCATTAGACCTAGTGTCTCCTCTTGGGGTGATCCTGTGTTGTTTGTAAAGAAGAAAGATGGATCTATGAGGATGTGTATCGATTATCGCCAGTTGAACAAGGTTACTATTCAGAACAAGTGTCCTATACCTCGTATTGATGATTTATTTGACCAGCTTCAGGGTGCTTCAGTGTTCTCGAAGATTGACGTGCGTTCAGGCTTCTATCAGCTGAAGATCAGGGCAGAGGATATTCTGAAGACAGTATTTCGGACGAGATATGGGAATTATGAGATTCTGATAATGTCATTTGGGATTACCAATGCCCCGGCTGCATTCATGAATTTGATGAATGGCATCATTAGGACATTCCTTAACTCTTTTGTGATTGTGCTTATTGATGATATCTTAGTGTATTCCAAGAGTAGAGAGGAGCATGAGAGTCATCTTCGTACGATGCTTAGGTTGTTGAAAAAGAATAGTTTGTTTGCGAAGTTTTCGAAGTGCGATTGGAGTCTATGGAGTTCTTGGGCCATGTTGTGTCTAAGGACGGGATCATGGTGGATCCTTAGAAGATTGAGGCTGTGAGAGATTGGGTAAGGCCTACTACTGTGACCGAAATTCGTAGTTTCGTGGGTTTGGCCAGTTACTACCAAAGATTTGTGAAGGGTTTTGCTTCCATTACTTCGTCATTGACCAAATTCACGCAAAAGGATGTTCCTTTCCAGTGGTCCGATGATTTTGAGGAGAGCTTTCAAAAGCTCAAGATCCTTTTGACTTCTGCCTCGATTCGAGCATTACCCGCGGAGGGTAAGGATTTCTCTATTTATTATGATGCATCCCGTGTGGGTTTGCGTGCTATTTTGATGCAGGAAGGTAGAGTCATAGCCTATGTTTCCCATCAGTGGAAGATCCATGGGAGGAATTACCCTACCCATGATTTGGAGTTGTTAACTGTGGTCTTCGCTTTGAAGATATGGTGGCATTACTTGTATGGTGTCCATTGTGAGGTTTTCACGGATCATCGTAGCCTTCAACATGTGTTTACCCAGATAGATCTTAATTCCAGGTAGCGCAGATGGATGGAGCTCCAGAAGGACTATGACATCTCTATTCTTTATCATCCAGGGAAAGCCAATGTTGTTGCCTGCCTTGAGTCGCAAGGCCTCGAGTATGGGGATTTTAGCCCGTTTGGTTGTTTCCGGGTGTCCGTTGGCCCTGGGGGTTCAGACTACGGCCAATAGTTTCGTTTGCCTTGATATTTCAGCTCCAGGCAGAGTTTTAGCTTGTGTGGAGGTGATATCATCCTTGCTAGATCAGATCAAGACTTAACAGATTGAGGATGCTCAGTTCAGTTGAGCAAGATTCGAGGTAGGGTTCTAAGAGGTGAGGCCAAGGAAGCCATGACTGATTTTGAGGGTACTTTGAGAATTAATGGGTGCGTATGCATTCCTCGTGTTGGTGACTTGATTCATTTGATTTTGACTGAGGCCTATATCTCTGGATATTCCATTCATCCGGGGGCGGCTAAGATGTATCGTGATTTGAGGCAGCATTACTGGTGGCGCCGCATGAAGAGGGATATAGCCAACTTTTGTGCTAAGTATGGGAATTGTAAGCAAGTTAATTATGAGTACCAGCGACCCAGTGGTGTACTTCAGAGGATGCCCATTCCCGAGTAGAAGTGGGGGAGAATTGCCATGGATTTCATTGTGGGTCTTCCGTAGACCCTGGGTAATTTTGATTCGATTTAGGTGGTAGTTGATCTGTTGACTAAGTCAGCTCATTTCATTCCAATTCAAGTTTCTTATTCTGCGAAGAAGTTATCTAAGTTGTACATTCATGAAACTACGTTTGCCAGCATAGGATAAGGATCTCTCTGCTCATGTTTAGGAAGATACCTCCATATTTTTTTCCCGTTGAGGGATTTGGATCCATTCATATCATGTACACGTCTTGTACCCAGGCAAGGTACAAGGCGGCTTAGCTGATCAGGCAGAGATCAGACGCCACGCCATGTGTTAACGTGGTGGTTACATATCGGTTATACTAATGGTTTCCCACAAATAGTTTAAATCATGTTATATATATGTATGCATTCATGTCCATGTTCATAACCGGAGTTTCGGTTCGAATTTTCTACTTCTTATCATGTTATTTCATGTGTCATGTTATTCCATTCAATTGTTTTACATACCAGTACATTCAATATGTTGATGTCCCTTTTTTATTGCCCGGGGGCCTGCATTTCACGATGCAGGTACAGATTTACAAGACAACGCATCTGCTCAGTAGGATTTGCTCGTATCAGCTTGTTGGTGAGCCCCATCTTATTCGGGTGTTATCCTTATTTATTTCCATGTCATGTTTAGCAAGTAAAGGTATGCTGGGGGCCTTGTCCCAGCAAGTATGTTTTACAGTTCAGATTCATGATACACTACTAAAAAATGCTAAAAACCGACCAAAAGTTTCACAAAGTGAATTGAGATGAATATCAAATTATCTTTGAATTAAAATACAGGGAGCTGTCTACCAAAAGAACATGAAATTAAAGAATATACCAAATCAAACAAAAAGGACATATCAAATCAGTTAAAAATTAGTTTAAGAGGGTGCTTGGATTGGCTTATTTATTAAGTGCCTATTGGCTTTTAAGCTCTTTTCTACGTTTGTGGTGTTTCAGAAAGATAAAAAACATTTCTAAGCACTTACTTTAGGCCAAAAAAGTACAAAAATAAGCCAAAGCCAAAAGTTGGGTACTCCCAACTTATGGCTTTTAGCTTATAAGATACTTTTAAAAAGCCTATCCAAACACCCTCTAAATGCACAGACACAGTATGATTTCATGGTTGTTACAAAGATCTCATGAAACAGGATCCATATCATTCCCCACTCTATTTTGATGATTCAAACCTTGATGTGAGAGCAAAACAATTTAAATTAGCTCCTACAAGCAAATTTTTTGGCCAAGTCACCCTTCCATTAACATGTAGCAGTTTAAAGGGACAACCCATTAACTTTTTACCTTGCAAATAGAATTCGTTAAGATTTAAGAACTTCTTTCGCTGCAATATTTCTGCCTAGATTAGCTAGAAAAGTAAATCACTCTGTAAAGCAGCAAGACAAATCTGACCTTCTTTTTTGTCACTTTCCTTCATCCTTGACATCCTCATCTTCATCTTCTTTGATAACATCTTCCTATTCATCATCTTCAGCAGCCTCTCCAATAAACCATGACACTATATGAGAAATTATTTTGTCCCGAATTGTTGAGCTACAAAAGCACAAAATATAACATCATATTCACTCTTCTAATTCAAACAACAGCAACTTATGACATAAGACAAAAACTTAATTTACTTGAACAAGGATCAAAGTAAAAGTAAATTAGTACTACAAGCTCCTTCATACAAAGAAGAAATTAGCTAACTCCCTATGTAGTTGTGTTTATTGCAGTGCATATTCTAAGAAAAATCGAGGATATATATATATATATATATAAATATTTTTTTCCCTATGAACTCAAAATATTCAAACAAATAATCTACTCAGTGAAGAATCAAAAGTCGTCATTCGTTAGACAAGACCCACGTTCACAGATGCAAAACGGCATCTCTGGTATTCTGCTCGTAGGGATAGGAATGTGGGAAAGTGGGGTCCTCTCAACTGTACTCAATAAATTTCCAATTGGTGCTTAATAGAAGGGTTCCAAACCTCGAAAGGCAAGGCAGATTTAACGCTACGCTGTTTACAACAGAGATTTCTCTCCATCCTAAACTCCAAAGTGCATAACTGCCACTTTCCATGCACCATGGAGCACTTTGAAGTATTGTTTCTGATTTTTTCATCCTAATGTGTTGTGTGTTTAATTGGAAAAATCATATCACATCTGTCAAAAGGAAATCTACATCACATCACCTGATTAACCTTCTATAGTGTGTAGTGACAGGACAACAAATCCCATTAATTTAACATATATGGTGCAGAAAAAAGGAAACTCGACGAAGTCTCTGTGACAAACTTTGGACTCCAAGAGTCTTATACTCCTACACATTATCAGATATCTCATCTTGAGGTAAACATATTGATCTTTGCTTAATTGACTTGTTCAGCTACTTGAGACAAACTTAGGATCTTGTAAATTGATATACTCAAAATCGACATACCCAAAATCGAAAGTTAAACAAATAGAATTCGTATAAAAAGGACTATAATGAAAGAACCTTAAAATTTCAAAGTGCAATGCTGCCACCGGCCATGTTTAGTTATAAATTCTGTAAAATTACATACCCTAAGCTCCTAAATTAGAGCGTCAGCAGGGCCCCTTTTTGTTTTGTTCTAGATATTGCCATTAGCGGAATAATTCAGTTTGACGCTTTGCTACAGCCTTGACGTGTTGCATGGAAGAATTGCAGCTTTAGGTTCTGAAACAAGCAGTTCATACAATGAGTTGTCCGCCTTTGAATTTGTAATAATAACTTGTCATGAGTTCAATTACATGTTCATCTAAGAGCCATAACTATGTAAGGATCTCATCATTCAAACTATCAGTAAAGATACTAACTTTTTTTCTTGTAAGTAAAATAAGACATCAGTTACCTACAAGCTACAATTCTAATTCAACTCAAATAAGACCAAAAAAAATCATAGGTATAGTGCTGAAGATAAATCACTATAACACCGTATTTATTTATAACAGTAATCACTTTTCATTAATATTATTTTTGTTTAACTATAATCAATGAAATCCACAAAATGGGGCAAAAAACCAACGCAAAATTAACCTAAGAGAAACTATAATCAACCAAATACACTAACCCATAAAACCAAATTAGTGAAAACCCACAAAAGAAGCAAAAAAGTAAATGTATTGAAGAACCCAAAACTAGAGCCCAAACAATTAAAAAAATACCTGGAATAGATATTGGTGACGGTGTACTGGACGCCGGAGCTGGCTGGGTGGCGATGGATCTGGCTAGCGGTGATGTGGGCAAGGGTAGGGCAGTGGAGAAAGGAAAAGAGAGAGAGAGAGAGAGAGAGAGAGAGAGAGAGAGAGAGAGGGGGGTTTAGATTTTTAAGAGTGACAAACGTAAAAATGAGGTAAAAGAAGAAGAAGGGTTTAGATTTTTATTAAATTTACCGACCTCATGAGGTCGGTAAATTTAATAAATGAATTGACCAGTTTTTTGACTAAATTACCGACCTCATGCCGTCGGTAACTTAAATACTTATTTTTTGACATTATAAATTTACCGACCACATGAGGTCGGTATCTTAAATAATTACTTTTTGAATCTAAAAAGACAGCGATCTCACATTGTCGATTTCTAAAAAAATAATTTAAAATATTTTTAATAAAATTAAGCGGCTACATGTGGTCGATAATATAAATTATTATTTTTTAAATTTAAAATATTACCGACCTCATGAGGTCGGTTTAGTAAAAAGAATTTATAATATTACTTTCAAATAAATTTCCAACCTCATGAGGTCAGTATATTATTTTACAAATTTTTGTATAATATTACCGACCACACGAGGTCAGTTTATTTAAAATAAAAATTAAAAAATAAATAAGAGGCCTTTACCGACCTCATGAGGTTGCTTTTTTCTGACCTAAATTAAGGTCGGTTTTTCTAGGTCGAAAATCAGCAGTTTTTAGAGGTTTCATAGACTAGTCAGTCAGTTATGTCAGATACTCAGAGTTGTGTAGCCATCTTTGGCTCGCCATTTACGATATTTCGGCATTCACATTTTATACAAGTGTTTTACTAAATATTATGACTTCTCATGTTTTATTAAGGCTCATCATGTTTCATGTTATATTCCGCTCATGTTATCTCTTATGATGATTCAGCAAGCCATGTGATTTGCTCGGTCACATGCAGTAAGGTACTGAGTGTCGTGTTATGTTCAGGTCATAGTTCGGGGCGTGACAAAGGTTGGTATCAGAGCACGAGGTTGGTATCAGAGCACCAGTTCGGACCATGTCCAATGAGGTCACTTTTATATGTGTGTGTAGCGCCTATAAATATAAATAGTTGACCACTAAGACATCCAGGTTTGTCTAACTTTTTTCATACTCTAGATCGTGCAGTTAGAGCAATACTTTCAGGAATCCTTCTAACTCGTGCAAATTACGTATTTTAAAAAATGTCTTCTGGATGCTACCCCAAGTAAGGACTCAAGAAGTTCGCATCAGAGCACAGAGACCTACACTGGGTTCTTTACCCCAAACTTCATCCCCACCGGCCATAGAGAGGTCAGTAGAGGTTCATACTGTAGTCACTCTGCCGCCTAGTTTCACTAATATGGAAGTTGGGATAGCTATCCAGGTGCTCACCCAATTCATTGCCATGCAAGCTCAGCGTCAGGGAAAGACTCCAAACACTGATACTCATGAGGGGTATGTTAGTGCCTGGGTTGGAGAGTTCAGCAGAAGAGCTAACTCTGTAGGTAACGTTCACCCTGAAGGATCTCAGGAATGGGAAGGTGGACATTTCTTTAATAGTAGTTCATTAGAACCTACTCTATTTACCACTAGTGCACCAGCTAAGAAGTCCAACTATGATCAAAAAGGGCAGTCCAGCCTAAAACAGAATATATATATCAAGACACCAAATTCCAAGTCATTAGTTAGTATAGGAAAAAGAGGTTTTCAGAATTCTACCTACAACAAGTGTAGGAGGAGACACCAAGAGGTGTCTTTGCTCAAAAATGGATGTATGCTATGGTTGTGGCCAGAGGGGCCATTTTAAGAGAGATTATCCGTCAGCTAGGCAAGGTATCGAAGGTGATGAGGACAAAAAGCAAGAAGAGAAGAAGCTACAAAAAGAGGGAGACAGGGAATTTAGCAAGAGAGCTAAGTCCATGGGTAACCATGGGGAATCTCTAACCATGGGGAATCTCATGAAGGTGGAAATAAGTAGTTCTTTAAGAATGGGTCGTCAGGACCTGCTCCTTCTACGGTCAATGCTCCAGTCCCAAGGCCCAAGTTTAATCAGAACAATTGGGATTTCAGGGCAGCAGACTCACAGCCACAAGCCAGTGTGGGCCATCGAGGTCCTAAACACCCTACGTGCAACAAGTGTGGAAGGAGGCACCCAAGAGTGTGTTGTTCGGGCTTGGATGGTTGCTTTGGATGTAGTCAACAGGGTCATCATCTAAAGGATTGTCCTTTAGTAAGACAGAATCGTGGCAGAGGTCGAAATGTACCCTATGCTCTAGCAGGTCATCAGGACCCAGGGCCATCCTCAGTCGTAACCACATGTATGATGACGATAGCTCTTATGTAATACCCCATGAGGAAACATGTTATATTTTTAGCCACTGGAGAGCATAAATTGATTTCCACAGTTATGAATAGAAAAGAGTCTATGGGCGAGTCATCTATGGTTCTAAAACGTTTCAGTATTGCAAAATAAGGATATGTTTGTATAGCCTACTCACATGAATAAAAGGAAGGGTGTGCGACATGAAAATCAAGAGCAGATGATATTGAAATTCGGGGAATAAGTTTAATTTGTTCAAGTTTATTTAGATTAGAACCAGAAAATACTATGTTAGGAAGTACTATAAGTAGATATTATTATGAGATAAAAAGATATGACCGTTCCCTCTTAGGCTATGTGAACAAGTGTTTATCCCAAATGTGTATAGTTTGATATAATTTTGAAGTGTACAGAAAGTTTGGGGTTAGTTGATCCAATTTTGTGTTTAAGACAGATGAAACTTCCCTAAGTATGATCCATATCTATAGTTCAAAAAAAAGTATACGACCATAGAATAGCGTCGGATGATGAAGGAGTTAGAAATAGCCTTACGCTTCACCTTAATATTTTGAGCAGAATAAGAGAGCATGATGCTAGCAGGTGGTTAATAGAAGAATAGCAAGTAAGTTTTGAGTAGATACAATGCATTAGCAATTTTAGCAGAACTATAGAGGCACGATTTGATTTCTGTAGACGAACACTAATAAGTGGGTGACAGTTTGAACACATCTGAATGCGTGATAGAAACCAAGGGTTTAAGTTAAATTTGGAGTGTAGTGATTAGTGAGAGAAGAAATTAGCTAAGCCGTAAGAGAGCAAACCATAGAAGAATAGCCTTTAAGAGATATTAAGACAAAGTATTCCAGCTACAATTACATTAGCAACCCGCTCATGTAAGTAATCCAATTTTCCCGGTAAGGAAGATTTGCTCAAAAGTGAGTCGAAAAGATGATTTGTTAGTATTTTACGGTGCGTATAAATATTACAAGAGATATGGAAAGTTAATTGGATCATAGAAAAAGAGAAGAATTCGCAAGTACAAGACGTTAGCCTTTGGTCTAAAGAGGGAGATGCGTAAATGGTCAGTGAGTCTAGTGAGTTATTTGAAAACCCAAAGGGTTAGCATGAGATATGAAGGACCTTAGTTCAGTTAGTAGGTCATAATGGGATAGTCTCCATAAGGAATCTGCCTCGCATGTAGAAGAAACCCGAAGTGAGTAGAAGGATCATCGACCGACTTACGCCCCCATCAGTTACTATCGATTAAGTGACCAAAAAAGAAGCTATAATATCATGCCCGGATATGTGTCATAGGGGTTGTTTCGTTTGATAAGACTCTAATATTCAGGGTGCTAGTCAAAGACTTAGCGCCACAACAGTATTATAAGTATTTCAGGAAGTATCTCGGAAAGAAATCAAGTCTGGGTAGTTAACCCATGTTGAGGCTGGCAAGAGAATCGTGATAAGGAAAGTGCACCGTTTGGCCAGTCTTGGAGTTTGACTTTTGGACTTTGAAAATGGTGGTGTTGTTGTTCAAAACATAGCTCATTCCTCCTTAGTAGTTGAAGTTAAAGAGAAGCAATTCAATGATCCCTACTTGTTACAGCTGCAAGAGGGGATTCACAAGCATAAGACAACGACTTTTGAACAAGGGGGAGATGACGGCACTCTAAGTTACCAAGGCAGATTATGTGTTCCAGATGTAGATGGGCTCAGAGAGCGAATTATGTTAGAAGCTCACCATTCCAGGTATTCCATTCACTCAGGTTCCACGAAAATATTCCATGACCTTAAAGAGATTTATTGGTGGAACGATATGAAAAGAATGTAGCAAATTATGTGGCTAAATGTCCAAATTGTCAGCAAGTGAAAGCCGAACACTAGAGGCCTGGTGGCTTGGCTCAGAATATCAATATTCCTGTTTGGAAATGGGAGATGATAAACATGGACTTTATAATAGGTCTACCTCATTCATCCCGCAGACATGATTCAATTTGGGTGATTGTGGACCGGATTACTAGGTAAGCGCACTTTTTGCCAATCAAGACCACAGATTCAGCAGAAGATTATGCCAAGTTGTATATTAATGAAATTGTTAGATTGCATAGGACCTAGTGTCTATTATTTTAGATAGTGGTGCTCAGTTCACAGCGAATTGCTGGAAATATTTTCAGCAAGGATTGGGTACTAAGGTAAATCTCAGCACGACTTTTCATCCTCAGACAGGTGGTCAGGCAGAACGTACTATTCAGACCCTTGAGAATATGTTGAGGGGATGTGTCCTTGATTTCAAAGGTAATTGGAATGATCATTTAACTCTCATTGAGTTTACTTATAATAACAATTACCATGCTAGCATCAAGATGGCACTGTTTGAAGCTTTGTATGGATGGGTGTAGATCATCCATTGGGTGGTTTAAAGTTGGTAAAGAAGAGTTGTTAGGACCAGTCTTGGTCTATCAGGCTATGCAGAAAGTCAAGTTGATTCAATATCGTATGAGGACGGCTCAGAGTCGCCAGAAGTCCAACTCAGATTTGAGGCGCAGAGACTTAGAGTTTCACATTGATGATTGGGTATTCTTAAAGGTTTCATATATGAAAGGTGTGGTGAGATTTGGAAAGAAAGGAAAGCTCAGTCTTAGATATATTGGACCTAGAATCCTGCGAAGGGTTGGTCAAGTAGCGTATGAGCTTGAATTGCCCCAAGAGTTGGCTGCAGTTCATCCAGTGTTCCATGTATCCATGTTGAGGAAATGTGTGAGATACCCATCGTTGGTTGTTCCTATTAACACTATAACGGTTAAGGATGGGTTGACCTATGAAGAGATTCCCATCGCCATTCTTGATCGTCAGGTTTGCAAGTTGAGGACTAAGGAAGTTGCCTCAGTAAAAGTCTTATGGAAGAGTCAGAAAGTTGAAAAGGCTACATGGGAAGCAGAAGAAGATATGAAATTCAAGTATCCGTACTTGTTTGACGAACCAACAGAGAACGTTCAAGGTAATTAACCCTCATATCATGTCATGTCCCTTACGTATCCATGTTTCATGTTTTCGTTCATGTTCATGCATCCAGCAGTCATGCCTCATGCTTCATTATTCATGTTTCTATGTAATCATGTCATGTCAGTGTAGTCCCCATGTTTCATGTCATGTTACCTTCACGTTCACGTATTCAAGGCATGTCCAGTCACGTTCTTAACCATGACCCATTATTCGAGGACGAATGATCCCAAGGGGGAGATATTATAACACCCAGTACCTTATTACTAAGTTACGTTCATGATTCAGGACTTAGAAACCAAGATAGAAGTGTTGGAAATTGGAAACTTGATTTAAACGGTAAAAGTGCGGGCTACGTCAAATTGTGCCGGCCATACTTCAAAGTACGAGCCGTACCTTTAAGCTGCACTTTGCCTTGGGAAAAGTTGGAGTTTCTAGAAATTGCCATCGAGGTACATGCAAAATGTGCGGGTCACACTTTCGTCCTGTGCATCTCGGGTGACTTTAGCCCAGCTACTGGAATTTGACATTCCAGGTACGGGCCATAAGGTATGGGCCGTACTTTGTACCCGTTCATTTTCTGCTTCGGTGAATAGTATAAATACGAGACTTCAGTTTTCTCACTTTTCACATTCCCAATCCCTAGCATGAAGGCTCTTCCCTAGCACGAAGGTTCTTTGTTCCCACCATTAGAAAACATCAAGGTAAGACTATTCCAATCATTCCAAGTGAATTCTAACATGTATCCATGATGTCTAAATAGAATTCAATGCTTCTAAACTAGGGTTTTCAAGAAAACCCAATTAAAGGGATTCAAGATTAAGTTTTGGGATTCTTCTTCAAAGTTCAAATTTTTATTACAAGTTTGGAGCGTTACCAGGTATGTAGGGCTTCTATCTATGAGTGGGAAAATCTTTTTTCCTCCCTACGCCACGTTCTTCCATGAAAGTAAGAGATTATATCAAACCAGGGTTTTAGCCATGTTCATGATAACCCTAAGTCCATGTACTATGATATAGCATGTTTCTATGAATAGTTCGTTATTGTATTCTTGATATTCCACTTTGGTTATTAAGAATCTGTCCATAATCTATGAAAACCTATACTTTGCATTCCATGGGTTCTTTCATGCAAGAAGTAAATGCTATGCTTATTTTCATGAAATATCCTACATGTCTACACGTTTTCATGCAAGTATATTCTGTAACTATATTCATGCTAAAATACAGGTCATGTTTTATTACCCATGACTTCTTAGCCAACTATATCCATGTTCATGTTTTGGGAGTTACACAGATTACCGAAAAGGTTTTATACTTGAAACTACGTTTGCCAGCGTAGGATAAGGATTTCCCCGCCCATGTGTAGGACAATACCTTCATATTTTTCCCCATTAAGGGATTTGGATCCATTCATGTTATGTTCACGTCTTGTACCTCAGCAAGGTACAGGACGACTTAGCTGATCGGGTAGAGATCAGACACCAGGTGTTAACATGGTGGTTACATGTCGGTTATACTAATTCTCTCCCACAAATATTTTTAATCATGTTATATATATGTATGTATTCATGTCCATGTTCATGACCAGGTTTCAGTTTCAGCTTCAGCTCTTATCATGTTATTTCATGTGTCATGTTATTCCATTCAGTTGCTTTACACACCAGTACATTCAATGTACTGATGTCCCTTTTCTATTGTCTGGGGACCTGCATTTCACGATGCAGGTACAGATTTACAGGACAACGCATCTGCTCAGTAGGATTTGCTCGTATTAGCTTATTGGTGAGCCCCATCTTATTCGGGGTGTTATCCTTATTTATTTCCATGTCAGGCAATTATGTTTTACAGTTCAGATTCATAGAGGTTTCATAGACTAGTCAGTCAGTTATGTCAGATACTCAGAGTTGTGTAGCCATCTTTGGCTCAGTTTACGATATTTTGGCATTCACGTCTTATACAAGTGTTTTATTAAATATTATGACTTCTCATGTTTTATTAAGGCTCATTATGTTTCATGTTAAATTCCGCTCATGTTATCCCTCATGATGATTCAGCAAGTCATATGGTTTGCTCGGTCATATGCAGTAAGGCACCGAATGTCGTGTTATGTCCAAGTCATGGTTCGGGGCATGACAAAGCACTGAGTCAAATAAAGATGATATGATATGCAATGCACTGGCCATATGCAACTGGTATACACACATACTCCTGCCTTGGAAGTCGCGACCCATGCGGGACTCGCGAAGTCCATATACCCATCCAGAACCATTTCCCATCTGGTAACTAGCCAATCAGACTGAATCACACCACTCCGCCCTGAATCATTTCTTATCGGGCAAAACCATGTGTATCATCAAGTGTAATATGCAAGAGATATCGTACGAAATCATAAATTTCATCTGAACACTAGCGGAATATACGTCGTACATGAAAAAAAATGCTTCATATAGCTCATTTTAATCAATTATAGTGATTAATTATAGTCAGAATCATCTCTAATTCAACTAACACATGCTTCAGAACTTACTGATATCATCAATAAATCACATATGTCATCAAATAACCAACTAACTACCTATAACATGGCACTGCTATTTGCACAAGTGCTCGTCACCTCACGAGTGTGGGACCCACTTTACTCTACCTCTGATTAATTATTAATTCAAAAATATATTCTTCAATTAGAGTCTAGAAAGTCTCAACTTGCCTTAGATTCAAAGTATGAGCTTACAAAATGGACTTGCCCTTCAACAACGCTTCTGAACGATTCCAATCTATTCAAATATAAATTTTGCGTAAGCATATGATATATAGACACCCATATTGACATATCACTAAGCCGGTAAAAAATCAACTCAAATTTCAATTTCGAGTCCCCGAGTCGAATCTGGAATTTTATTGCAAAATCGGTTTACTCATATTTCATAGGTCTTGAGTCTCAAAAATCATCCAATTCCATCCACGAATCGAAACCCAAATCATAGATTTACACCCTCTTAGCTATTCCCAATTTCCTAATAATTTCATGGGTATAAAAGCTAAATAACCAAAGTAATCATGGGCAGATATCAAAATAAAGGTTAGAATAATCATGGGGAGATCTCAAAATAAAGGTTAGAATCTTATCTCCAAGTCAATTCGAGAAGAACGCCTCAAAAATCACCCAAATCCGAGCTCTAGCATTTCAACTATGATGAAATAACTTCAAAATCTCATCACTGTTCGTTTTTAACAACTGAAGCGCTTTTGGCGCGATTCACCCAAAGTGGCCACCAATTACCACCGCGAATGCACTCCTGCTGCGCGATAGCGTATGCCACTCAGTAATCCCTCAGCGCGATTGTGCATGGCCAGCGCCATAGCGCCTAAGGTTATTTAGCTGGACTGCGCTCTCCTCATGCATTAGTGTTGACCAACGTTCATTCCTTAAGCGCGATTGCGCTCGCACTAGCAAAATAAAATATACACAGTCCATAGCTGGTTTTTACCCTCCAAATCTCATCTAAACCCCTAGAAATACAAACAAAACATGCAAAGACTTCTAAAAAACCCTATGAACTCACTGACCCTTAAAACACTAATCTAGGACTGTCTAGTCACATATTTGACCGAGGTCAATTCTTAATCTCTGTTTCAACTAGTAAGCAACACAAGTGTCTAATTACTCCTGAGCTTCTCGGGATTCATTCAAACTATCTAACAAAGTCACAAATCTCCATCCGGACCTATGGGAACTTTCGAACCTTGAATCCTAGTCTGTTTACCACAAATGTTGATTTTAGTTATCTCTTATTTTTTTTTTTTCTCAAGAACTCTAGTTTTTTGTTTTTCTTCTCACCCTAATGCCTTGGGAATTGTGTCATCCGTCCCGCAAGTCATAAATCACATATTAAGAGTACAGGAAGTGTCACTGAGGGAAAAGGGATCCTAATACTCAAAATGACCGCACGAGTTGTTACATCCTCACAAGGGATTTCAATCCTTCGATCATTATTTGAAGTTATGCTATAAAGGGGTATGAAGTTAAGTTTTGAACATGAAAAAGGAATAGCAGTTTTGTGAGTGAAAACTTAAAAAACTCCTAAAACTTATTTTTAAAACTCAGGGTAGGGCTGCGTACAACAGACCCTTGTGGTCCGGTCCTTCTCCGGATCCTGCGCAGAGCGGGAGCTTAGTGCACCAGGCTGCCTTTCAAATTCTATGACGTTGAAATAATGAGTCAATTTAATAAGCAAATATTTATTTAAAATGTTAAATAACGAAATTGAAGCTAAGAAAGGAATTTTATTAGGGTTATGTATAGTTCGAGACAGAAAAAAGAGAAGAAAAGAAATGAGTGGCGATCCAAATGAGACAAAATGAAAACTGTTGTCTAGTTTTGAGCTTTTTTCTTTCAAAATTACTCACTAAATTTACTCAAGCAAGTGAAAAATGACACTCAAAACACTACATCTTTTTATATAAAAAGAAATTAAATAGATACATTTTACAGCTCTTAAAAGGAACGTATAGATAAGTTGCTTCTTTTCTTGTTTTGCTAATCAGATTCTTTATGATAAGAATTGAACAACTAACAGATAACTTGCATTAATAAACAAACATATATCACAAAGATTAGGAGCATGCACTGTTGAAACTCGTTTCATGGTTAATGAAGAGGTTTTTACTCATGAATCGTGATGCCTGAAGGAGTTAAAAAAAAAAAGAGAGTAAACTACCACAGACTTCAACATGTAAGGGGTCGTTTGGTTCAAAGACAAGTTATACATGGATTAATAACGCAGGGATTAGTAATGTAGGGACTAGTAATACATGAATTAGTAATACAGGGATTATTTTTGTTGGGTGTTTGGTTCATTGCACGAAAAGTGGACACAAAAGATCCCATTTGAATATTTATTTATTTTTAAAACTTAAAATTTTTTGTTACAATGATATCCTTAGATGCTTGGCCTTTATATGTTTCTTGGAACAAAACAAGGCCAATTCTGTCATTTTAGTTTTTTATCCATGGATAAGCTATCCTTGAATAAGGTATCCCGTGGTGGTGGTGGGATGAGATAATACACCCTTTGGTGTATTAAATAATCCATGTATTAGTTATACATGCCTCAAAATATCAACCAAATATGGTATAAAATAATACCACATCTAATACCATGACTATTTTAACTAAGACCTCCAACCAAACGAGCTCTAAGTGTTTTATTATAATTAATTTACTTAAGCACATGTTTTATGTATCCTATAGTTTGGCCGAGTGGTCTAAGGCGCCAGATTTAGGCTCTGGTCCGAAAGGGCGTGGGTTCAAATCCCACAGCTGTTATTATTTTGTGTTTGTCAGAATTATTGGTAACAACTTCAACAATGTCAACGCTGGGATGAAATATATGTACTCGGCATACAAGGAATAAATTTGATTTAGTTTTGAATTTTATCATAATCTTTAAACAACTATAAATTTAATAAATGCACAATAAATTATATTTTGTTAATGAAACTGTTCAAATAGTGATGCAATTATGAGTAATTGCTTTAAAGATAACATTACAATTTTATGTGCAAAAAGAACGATAATATCTTCACTCAAATATAGTTAAACAATTTAGCTAAGACAACGTGAGAATAGAAAGCATTGTGCAATTTAGTGGCTGCTGTATCTTGATGTTGAATCACAATGATATTGGACTATTTCTCTTGTAATTGGTCATTCCTACTTATGTTGACTATATTAAAAATGTATAATATAAATTTGCAACCTACAAAATGTGGTAAATGACCTATATTAATAGGTACATAAAAGTAACCTAATAATGTACATATTTCGACTTGAAAAAGATGAAATGTAGATGCAAGTAATTAAGTTAAATTCCTTATTATACATTTTATGGAGATTAAACACTAATTATTGGCCACATCTAAAAAGCCTTAACATACAAACCAAACAAATTTAAGGTGACACGCAAAAAAAAACATTAGTAAAGAAGCATGAAAGGGATAAGCAATATAATTTTTAATATGGAGAGTTACAAATAAAGACTTAGTTTATTAATAATTAAAGACTATTACAAACTATGATTTGTCTAGGGTACGTGTAGATGATGAAATTTTATTAAAAGTAAATTCACAAGAAATTCGAATTATATTAAACCCAAGGTATATTAGTCCGAACAAATATTATGGGCTAATATAATTGGATTAATTGCTTAAGTCCAATTGGTATGTATTTAATTGAAAGACCAATTTAATTGGGCTAGTCTATCTTGTCGGACTTCACGTGATGAGCCCACTCTATTAGCCCAAGGTCCGTGCCACGTATCAAATGACGTGGCGCTCCAAGTCAAGTCAAGGACCAGTCAAATCATGCCACGTGCATAAGTGACGCAGCATGCCAAGACAATAGAAGAACCAATCAAATGTCGCCAAGTGTTCAAATGACAAGGTTCAACCAATCATATACAAACCCTAGCTCTCCCCTGCAACTATAAATAAGGGTCTTCACAAAGCCAAAAAGGAAGAAAAATACATAGAGAAGCTCTCAGCCCCAAGTCTTCCGCATACTAAGAAGTCTTCGCTCCAAGTGGTGAGCCGCAAGTTTCCATACCTCTACGTTTGTGATTAAAGCTCCGCTCCGCATTCATAGTGAAGTATCAACAACAAGTGATCTGTCCATTCAAGAACAAGCAAAGCCCTTGATTGACGGCCGTATCGTGAGGAGAAGAATCAGAGGATTACATCTTTTTATTTAAGATTTCATAAAGATTGTAACCCCGCACAAATTCTTGAAATCAAATATTACTCTTTGTCGCTATTTTTCTTGTCTTGATTATTTTTTCAGGAACGAAAGATTAGTCGTTACAAATTTGGCACGCCAGCTGGGACCATCTTTACCTCTCATCTCTTCTCTCTAATAGTCGAACTTCAAAAATACTAAGATGGCTTCCAAGAAGGTCAACTCGAAATCCGCATCCGCAAAAACTACCGGATCCAAAATTCTCCGTTGTTGTTGAAAACATCCTAGATGTTACTGAGGGGAGCATTGGACCTGTCACAAGGAACCAAGCCAAATTGCTAGGGCAACAAGTTCCGCAAGCACAGCCTGAATCTGCTGTCATCTTTGGTTCATCTTCAAAAGGCGTGAGATCTTCTGCAAACACCATAGAAGAAGGGGAGAATGTCGCCAAAATGGTGGAGAGGGTTCTTGCCCAACTTAGTTTATCTAAGCCCAAGAAATCCTTCAGGCAAGCTGACGATGATGTCTTGAGCACTGGATCTACTCCGCATAACATGTCCGCATCCTATGTTCGTGAAAATCCGTATTATTCTTCTTCATCTATGATGGTGATGCATGCGATGATGACCAATGCTTCAACTGTTGAAGAACAACTCGCGAGCTTGACAAAGAAAATTGGAGACTTGACCAAATATGTGCAAGATCAAGATAATCGAATTGTCAAGGTGACAAACAGGTTTGATAGTGTGATGGAGGGGGATTCGAGTCATGCCCCTGGAAAACGTCCTCAAGCACAAGAAAGGAGTGAATCTCCCGGAAAACAAGTGGAACATGCTTCGTAAATCAAGTTTCCTCACGAAGAGATGATTCCAATCAATCAAATAAAGGAGTTCATCATGGGGACCATCAAGGATAAATATGATGTTTCCACAAAATCATCCCTTACATATGCGAAGCCGTACACCGCAAGGATTGATAGCTTGAAGATGCGCCGGTTATCAACCCCCAAAATTTCAGTTAGCTTGATGGCAAGGGAAATCAAAGCAACACGTGGCACACTTCATTGAAACATGCAACAATTTGGAACATATGGTGATTACCTTGCCAAATAGTTTGTTCGTTCCCTTAAAGGTTATGCTTTTGATTGGTACACAGACCTTGAGTCTGGTTCCATTGATAGTTGGGAGCAAATGGAGCAGGAGTTTCTCAACCGCTTCTATAGCACAAGACGCACCGTAAGCATGGTGGAACTTATAAACACTCGCCAGTGAAAGGAAGAACCAGTTATTGACTTTATCAACCGATGGAGGCATGCAAGTCTAAACTGCAAAGATAGACTTAGCGAAGCTTCGGGAATAGAGATGTGCATTCAAGGTATGCACTGGGGTCTCACCTATATCTTGCAAGACTTTTGAAGAATTGGCCACTTGTGCTCATGACATGGAGTTAAGAATGGCGTCAGTCGGAAGTGAAGCGCCGCCGGTCTACGAATCCTGCAAAGGTAAAGACAAGTAAGAAGTAAAGAAAACGGGGAGATATTTTTCCAAGACTGAAAACAAAGAATCCATGAACGTTAATGTTGCGCCTGTGAAGTTCACCACTAAAGTAAGCAAGAAGCAGAGCGTAAAGACAACTTCTTTGGAGGATAGAGCGAACAGAAAACCAACTTTGAAGGAGATGCAAGAGAAGTATTATCCATTCCTTGATTCAGACGTTTCTGCAATCTTTGACGAACTTCTTGGGCTGAAGCTTTTTGAGTTACCCGAGATGAAGCGGCCGAATGAAGCAGGGAGAACAGATGAGCCGAATTATTGCAAGTACCACCGGTTGATCGGCCACCCTATCGAGAAATGCTTTGTCTTCAAGGACAAAGTTATGGAGCTAGCCCGCGAAGGAAAGATTTCACTTGAAGATGAGAAAGAAAGTGTAAACCAAGTTGGTGTCACAATTGGCTCGCTCAATCCAATCATGACCTGCAACTTTGTTGAAGGATATGGGGAAAAAGACATCCCGAACATATGTCTGGCGGGAATGATTAAGTTTGGAGACTTCGAACCAGTTAATGTGAATGAAATGTTTTCTCTTCTTACACCGAGTGATGTTGTGTCGGTAGAAGGAGGATCGTCTGAAGAAGACGAAGACCAAATTTCTCGTCATGATGATAGGGGTTGGACTCTCGTAATTCGTCGCTAGTGCCTCAAAATAGGTTCGCGAAAGGATTCAGTGAAGCGACAAACTAAGAGAAAGAAGGTGAGTAAACCTGAAACAAAAAATCCAGTTGAGCACCCAAAGAAGGAGAAAATAGAGGGGCGCTACTACTAAGAACCACGTCGACCAATAACATTAGGAGAATACTTGCCAAGTTGGTTTCACACCAAATTCATCATTGATGATGTAAAAGCCTCATGTTGTACCGTTGATGAGAGGGAAGCGAAAAACGTGACCTCGTCATGTCCATCATTAGAAGACTCTGAAAAGTCATCTCCTGAAGTGGTAGATGCGTGCATGGCCAAAATCACATTCACCGATGATGACCTTCTACTTGTCGACACACCTCATAACTTCCCTTTATTAATGATTGGGTTTGCACGTGAGCAAAAGGTGAACAGAATCCTAATCGATGGTGGATCTAGAGTTAACATCCTTCCTATTCACACAATGAAGGAACTTGAAATCGCAATGGAGGATCTTTCCGCAAGTCGTTTGATGATCCAAGATTCAACCAAGGGGGACAAAAAGCCATAGAGAGCTGTCAAAGTAGACCTCACCATCGTCGAGCCGCCGATTTAGCTCGTGGTTGCATGTGATCGATGCAAGGACTTCGTATAACATCTTGATCGTAGGCCTTTGGGTACATGAGAACAAGGTGATCCCCTCTACCTACCACCGTTGTTTGAAGTATCATGAAGATGGAGTTGAAAAGAAGATTATGGCCGATGATAATCCCTTCCGGCTCGAAGCGCACTGCCGATGCCAAGTTCTACTTAAAGAAATGTGCCGCAAAAGTTGATGAAGTTGCAATAATTGATAATGCTGAGCTTATGAACAAAAATGCAAAGGTGGTTGCTTGTAAGGAAAAGGTAGCAGCTAAGGAAGATCAAAGGCCCTCCGATGTGAGTAAGTTGCCCAACACAAATGGTGCTTCTTCGAATAAGAAAGTGACTTCTGTTCTTCGTTATGTTCCAAAGGCCAAAAAGGACGAGGGGAACATGTTGGGAGGACTGACCCTTCCTATCATGGCATTGACACAATAAAGTCATCCACGAAATTACTTGGAAGATTTGTGGCTAACGTACTCGCCACAAAATAAAGCACTCCCTACGAAGCGTACGGATGAAGGTTTCGATCTAAATGCTTACAAACTCGCTTGAAAAGTACGGATACAATCCTAGCGAACCATCAAAATTGGGGAAGCTTAGATGGAACACCGCGGTGAGGCAAAAATGTGAAGGTTTGGGGTATAAACAACCTCCACCAGTTCGTATCTCCATAAAAAGGGTAAGCAACAACTACATCACTGCGAAAGAGAAACCTCTCGCTTCTAACAAAAAGCCGTCTGTTTTTTATCAATGGAAAGTCGACCGCGAGAGTTTCTGTATTTGAGAGGTTAGGACCAATGAAGAATGGAAGCAAGATTCGGAGAAACCACAAGTGTATGAAATCATCCGCTTTTCCCAAATCTCAAAATATCTCCAAAGACTTCCGAAGTTTGATCCCTTCTAGGATGAGGCGACAAACAGATCTTGTGGTCTCATGTGGAGAAGTACTAAAAGCAAAGTCGCATGTTGTGGTCTACACCAAGGAGCGGGATGAAGATGAAGAAAGTGTTGGCTCTTCAGATCACGTTACGTACAAGATGAAAGGGATACTTTATCTCCAATAAAGGTTGATGAAGATTGGAGGATTTTTCTTGGTGTTACCATATATCTGTCAACGATGGCGAACCTCAAGAAGATGAAGACGCTAAGGATGCTCCGCCCGAATTTGAAGAAGGGGTAAAAACGACAGTCGACGCATTGAAAGAAGTCAACCTTGGCACTGATGAAGATCCAAGGCCCACTTATGTAAATTCTTTACTTGCAGTCGATGAAGAGAGTGCTTACGTCGAATTACTTAAAGAGTATAAGGATGTATTTGCCTGGAGTTACAAAAAGATGCCTGGTTTAGACCCTAAAGTTGCGGTCCATCATCTCGCTATCAAGAACGGCACATGTCCTATCAAACAAGCACAGCGACGTTTCAGGCCAGAATTGGTTCCCTTGATTGAAAATGAAGTTAATAAGCATATTGAGGCTGGTTTCATTTGCGAAGTTAAGTTCCCCACATGGATTTCGAGCATTGTCCCGCGAGGGGAAGAAGAATGGACAAATTCGAGTATGTGTTGACTTTAGGGATCTCAACAATGCATGCCCTAAGGACGAATTTCCACTTCCCATTACTGAGCTTATGATTGATGCCACTACTTGATAGGAGACGATGTCCTTCATGGACGGCTCATCCGGCCATAACCAGATCCGCATGTCACCTAAGGATGAAGAGCTTACCGCATTTCGCACTCCTAAAGGTATTTATTGCTACAAAGTAATGCCTTTTGGCTTGAAGAATGTTAGAGCAACATACCAAAGAGCTATGCAAAATATCTTCGACAACATCCTTCACAAAAATGTCGAATGTTATGTTGACGATCTGGTGGTAAAATCAAGAAAAAAGAGTGATCACTTGCAAGACCTGAGAATGGTGTAACACCTCGTACTTTCATACTAAACCATATCGGTAATATCCCGTAAATTCGAGTTAGATGTGAACGTATGAAACTAGTATAAAGATCATATTTTAGCTATATGAATCCATTCGTAGTGATAAATGTTTTGAAGTCAAACCAAAAAGTTGAAGTTCTTAAGGCCTTCTAAATTCGTCTAA